>NC_081414.1:76825909-77125909 GCF_030272615.1 Cryptomeria japonica | reverse complement strand
ACATGCCAGGAAGTCTATTTATGGGCAACTGAAGCTATCGATATGAAACACTGGATTTACATGGAGAAACCCTTTTGGGAAAAAATCCACCATAGAAAGAGAGGCAAGTATATTACTAATAAAATGAAGATCACAATATCAATACACTTCTCTTGCAGAGCTTTGTAAAATCTTGCAAAACTTTGTTATCTTGGAAACTGAACAAGACTGAATGAATAACTCTAGCTTAAAGCCCCAATTTATAGAGAGTTGTGAGGATGAATACCACCATGGTATCACCAAACAATAGGATACAAATCCACCTAGAAGATATCATGTGTATCTCCTTGAAATGAGTCAAAAACACCCAAAATAGACTCTTACAAATGCTCTTACAACTATCATAAGGCTTCTCTCATGCATGGGCACCTACGTAAGGATTTTGTCATAAATATTGTCATAGTATCAATAATAACTACCATAACCATTATAGATACTCTCATGACCCCTTAAAAGTGTCCAACCACCTCCAAATAGAGGATTACAAGAGGCGATGCCTAGCTATTTTATCCTTTTCCACAAGGAAAAATAATAAAAGTAACTTTGCCTTTACATGGTCTCTTTCACCACCGTTACTTAAATGGTTTAGCCTCTTATGGGTAAATTACAAAAGGCATTAGGAAAATAATAAATAAAAAATTTACAAGGTTGATGACACCTAAATCCTAACATTCTCTCATTTGTCATCATACTTTGTAAATTACCCTATAGAGATACAAACTACAAATCAAGTCTAGTGATCAAGTCCCATGGCTTTCCTACACCAAGAGAACTTATCCTTGGTTATTGGCTTTGTAAGAGAATCTACAACATTATACAAAGTGTCAACTTTTTCAATCAAGACCTATCCACTCTCAACCATCTCTCACACAAAGTGACACTGAACATCAACATGTTTAGTATGAGCACGATACATAGGATTTTTGGCCAAACATATGATACTTTGACTGTTACATCCAATCCTCACTTTCCTGCAATCAAAACTAATACCATTTCCAAGTCTCTGTAACCAAACCACCTCCTTGGAGGCATGCAGAGCAGCCATATATATTTTGCTTCAGTGGTGGACAATGCAACTATAGGTTGTCTTTTACTCATCCAACTCATTGCACCTTCAAACAATGTAAACACATAGCCACTAATGGACCTTCGACTAACCAAGTCACCTGCCCAATCTACATCAACAAAACCCTGTATGTCCAATGACTTATCTACATCATTATTACCATGATAAAACAAACAGTAATTAAAAGTACCTCGCAAGTATCTTAATACCCTTTTAGCAAAAGTTCGATGCTCTTTACTTGGGTCAAACATAAACCTACTTAGAAATTACATTGCTTGGGCTATATCTAGTCTAGTACAAACCATTGCATATATTAAACTACTAATGACACTAGCATAAGGAACATTAGACATCTCTTCAATATCATCATCAGAGTTAGGACACACATCTAAACTCAAATTAGTATCGACTGAAAATGAAATTTTTACAGTTTACAGTCTTGCAGTTTAAATCTTGCAAAATAGTGTCAACATACTTACTTTGACTTAACCAAAGCTTTTTGTGAACCCGATCCTTTTTTATTTCCATCCTAAGAATACATCTAGTAGCCACCAAATCCTTCATATCAAATGTGTCTGAAAGTTGAATTTTGAGCTCTCTAATCATCACCTTGCTATTATTAGTAAACACGTCATCAACATACAAGACAATAATTAATTAATCATTAATAACCTTAATATAAACACAATGATCATCTTTGCTTCTAACATAACCCGACTTTGATGCAAAAGCATCAAATTTTTGGTACCACATCTTGGGTGATTGTTTCAAACCATACAATGACTATTTTAACCCGCAAAACAAGTTTTCTTTTCCTTTCTCAACAAAACTACCAGGTTGTCACATATAAATCTCTTCTTCAAGATCCCATGCAAGAAATTTGTTTTAACATACATTTTATCTATCTCAAAATCACAAGAAAAAACAATAGATAATAGGAATCTAATGGAAGTTAGCTTAGTAACAAGAGAGAATATTTCACTGAAATCAACTCCCTCTTGCCCTTGGTCACTAGTATGGTTTTGTACCTCTCTAACCAACCATCTGCTCCAAATTTATTCTTAAACACCCACTTGCATCCAATGAGCTTTCTTCTTGTTGGACACAATGGATCACTGAGAGGGGGGTGAATCAATGATTTAAACACTTTTTCTTCAATAGGGAGATACCGGTAATATATAAAACAATCTGAGTGCTAACCGGTAGCTCAAACAATGAAAACAGGGTGTGTGAAAGGACTTGCTAAAACATTAACACAACACATGAATAAGAATGCATCACACAACACCAGATATATACGAGGAAAACCCAATGTGGGAAAAACCTCAGTGAGAATAGTTGTTGGAGATCTTCTGCTCCAATCAAGCCTCACTATGTAAAAGATCTAATTACAATTTTAGGGCACCAACCCCTGATCAATTTATAGGCTACAACCTAAAGGAGCTACAACCCCTACACTAAGATCCAACTTAGTGAAAAACAATATGAAACTCAGTTATACAAATGAAATCATTGTTGCAAATGAAGTTTTGCAACCTTACAATATTTTGCTCTACCGGTTTCAACCTTACCGGACTGTATTCTCTCCACCCACTCTACATATTTGCTTTGCTGATAACTTTTCTAAGTCCCCTCTCACAATGTCTTCACACTTCAACTTACACTTGATCACTCTTTTTCAGGTACAACTTTTGTTGCTCTGTCACCTCTATGTTCTATGCTCACTCCACTAGTTTGATCCTTACACCAGTTTACCCTACTTCTCCTTACCGGTCTAGTCTTCACTCGTAAACACTTCAAGTGTTTATCTCTTCGGCTCCCAGACAACAATTTTACACTTACCTTCACTCTACAGCAACATCAATCCCAATCCCAAGTCATCATCTTTAAACTTTAGCTTTCCCATCAAGAATCAAATCAAACTTAGGGTGATTAGGGTTTCCTTCACCTGACCAAATCTGCATCAGATCCGATCCAATCTGCCTTGGATCAATCACTTGCACTTGAGGAATGCATTTGTATGCATTTTCCATTATCCAATGCATATTTGTTAAAGATAGCAATCCGGGCCATGATCCTTAGCCTTGAAATCTGTCGACTTATTTATGACCCAGTTGTTTCCTTCTCGAGGTCCTCTTGCAATCTGATTTCATTTCTTTTATCTAGGCACCAACAACTCCCTGATCTTTCTTTGTCACTCTTTCTTCCTCGAGCTGCATCAATCTGTTATCATCTCGTGATTTGTGGTTGTTTCATTAATGTAGACTAGCTGTTTCAACAACCATGTCGATGGAAACTTCACTGACCTCTGCATGCTTGCCACCTCAGCTCCACATGGTATCACATCGGTCATACACTTAGCTCGCCGACACAAGGTTGGTTTACACTTGAACATTCAACAAACTCATACTGACACAATCCTTTACCGATGAGACCTTCTCCTTCTGCTAACTGGTAGTGCACACTACACCGGTAGCACATCTTCACCTTCGGTGGTTTGTAATCATTTTAAGATTCTGCCTCTTCATCATAAATAGGCAGCCAACCTCCAAACTGGTTTATGCTCTATCGGTTATCACTCAACATGCTAACACACACATGCATCTAACCTCATACCGGTGAAGTCACTGGTAGTCTCAATACCTACTTGTCTTCCATCATATCGGTTGTTAAGCCTTCATGTTAATCTTCCTTATGCCAGTTCAATCTTCTTTATACCAGTTTCCCATACTTTTACCGATAGCCTGCAATATCGATTAACATCAATACCAACTCAATACCAACAATCTCCCCCTTTGACATTGATGTCAACATTTTCTTTTATGGTTTCTCTCCCTCTTTGACAACAATGGCAAAGGAAACCTTAGTTTGACACCAATAATCTCTCCCTTGACTAAATCTGGTTAAGACACATTCTCCCCATGTGTCCATGCTTCATGATTCAAGAGTCATAAGATAGTAACTATGTTTGATTCCCCCTTAATCATGCATCCTCCTATGCATTTAAGTGTTGCCAGATGGTGGGACAACTCCCATCTTTTGTCTCAAGTACTCAAATGAGCCCAAAGGAAGTGGCTTGGTAAATATGTCAGCAATCTGCTCACTAGTTGGAACATATTCTACAATGACCTCCTTGTCTGCTACCTTCTCCCTCAAGAAGTGATACTTGATTGCAATGTGTTTTGTCCTTGAGTGCATTACTAGATTCTTGGAGATGTTGATTGCACTTGAGTTATCACACCGGATTGGAATAGGTTCTGGTATCTCCACCTATATGTCTTTCAACGTCTGCTTCATCCATAAAACATGTGAACAACATGTAGCAACTACTCTATACTCTTCCTCAACAATAGATAATGACACTGGATCTTGCTTCTTGTTGTGCCATGATACTAACCGGTCTCCTAAATAGAAAGCACCTCCACTTGTACTTTTCCAGTCATCTATACTTCCTGCCCAATCTGCATCAGTATACGCCTACAAATTAAAGTCTCCTTTCTTTGGATACCACAGACCATAGCTAATAGTTCCTTGCAGATACCTGAAGATCCTTTTGACTGATTTAGGTGAGACTGTTTAGGAGTAACTTGGAATCTTGCTACCATGTAAACGACTTGTACAATGTCTGGTCTAGATGTTGTTAGATATAATAGACTACCAATCATATACCTATACAGTGTTTTCTCAACTTCCGATGACTCATCTAGTTTGCTCAACTTACAACCGGTAACCATGGGAGTACTTACTGGTTTGTTGTCTTCCATTTGAAATTTCTTCAGCATGTCTTTAACATACTTGGTTTGGGAGATGAAGATTCATTTCTCCTTCTGTGAGATCTACAAACCAAGAAAATAGGACAACTCACCCAACATGGACATCTCAAATTATGTCTTCATCTGATCTGCAAATTCTTTGCACATGATGTCCTTGTCTCCACCAAAGATAATAGCATCCACATATACAACAACTATAATCATGTGATCTCCATTTACCTTGACATACAAGTTGTTGTCTGCATTCCCTTTCCAAAATCCTTGCTCCTTCAAGTATTTGTCTAACCGAGAATACCATGCTCTGGGAGTCTGCTTCAAACCATACATGGCTTTCTTCAACCGACATACAAAACTCTCATCTTCATGCAACAAGCACCCTTCTGGTTGTTCCATATACACCTCTTCTTCAAGATTGTCGTTGAGAAAAGCATATTTTACATCCATCTGATATACTTTATATCCCTTATGGGTTCAGAAGGCTAAAAACATTCTTATTGCCTCTAACCTAGAAACCGATGCAAAGGATTCTTCAAAATCAATACCTTCCACTTGAGCATACCCTTTGCAAACTAAACTTGCTTTATGCCAAACTATCTTACCTTCTTCATTCATCTTGTTCTGGTAGACCCATTTGGTACCTATGAAATTATTGTCTACTGGTCTAGGAACAAGTTCCCAAGTCTGATTTTTCTCAATTTATCTAAATTCTTCATCCATGGCATCTACCCACTTCTCGCTTTTGCTAGCATCATCAAAAGTTTTGGGCTCTACTTCAGTCATGAGGCAGAAATTTACCTGCTCACTTTCCTTGTCTAATCTCCTTTTGGTCTGAACACCTTCATTCCTATCTCCTATAATCTGTTCTTCCAGATGATTCTTTTGCACATACCGGTTGGCGATCTTGTTTGGTGCATCTTCTACTGGTCCATTGTCAAATTGTTCTTCATATTCAACATCTGAATCATCAATGTAGGGTGCTAGTGTAGATTTTCCTCTATGTGAGTCTTCATCTATTCTCACATTTACACTCTCAACCACCCTTCTTAGTCCCTTGTTGTAGCATTTGTAGGTTTTACTATTGGTTGAGTATCCCAAAAATATTCCTTCATCACTCTGGGCATCAAAACTTCATAATCCATCAACATCTCTCTTGATGAAACATTTACTTCCAAATACTCTGAAGTGCTTGAGTGATGGTTTCCTTTCATTCCATAACTCATAAGGAGTCATTCTATTGTTTACTCTTAACTGTACCTAGTTTAATGTGTAGGATGCAGTATGAACTGCTTCCTTCCAGTATATATCCGATATGTTGGCCTCATTCAACATTGTCCTAGCCATCTCCTTCATTGTCCTATTTTTCCTCTCTAGCATCCCATTTTGTTGAGTTGTCCTTGCAGCCGAATACTGACTTTAGATTCCATGTCTCTCATAGTAGTCAACAAACTCATTGGAAGAAAATTCTCCATCCTGGTCTGATCTTAAGCATTTTATCTGGTATCCACTTTCATTTTCTAACATCTTCCTGAAAATCTTGAATCTCTCAAATGCTTGTGACTTATCATGCAGGAAGGTTACCCAAGTCATTCTTGAGTAATCATCTATAAACATCATGAAATACCTTTCAGCGACCAATGCTCTTGTCCTTGTTGGCCCACATAAGTTTGTATGTATCAACTCCAAAGGTCTTGAGGTGTTATATTCCTTTATTTTAAAGCCGACCTTTTCTTTCTTACCTCTGACACATTTATCACAAAATGTGCTTGCCGATTTTATGATCTGAGGTATGTTTCTCACACACCGATTCTTGCTTATCTTAACCAGATTATCAAAGTTCACATGGCCTAATCTCTAGTGCCACAACTAGCTTTCATCAACCTATCCCATCATGCACTAGGACTCATAGCATTCCTTTAGATTGTAGACATTACCCTCTGTTCTCTTTCCTTCTGTTACCACTTGATTGGTATTCTACTTTCTTATCTGACAACCAGTAGAGTCAAATGAAAACTTGTACCCTTTGTCACACATCTGACTTACACTCAATAGGTTATGCTTCAGTCCTTCCACATAGTACACATCATGAGCCTTGAGCTTGCCATCAATATTCAATGTACCCCGACCTTTGATCTTGATAGAGGAGTTGTCACCAAACTAGATTGAACCACCATTCCAATAATCAAGCTTGATGAAATTTTTCTTATCTCTAGTCACGTGATTTGAGAAACCACTATCAACTACCCATAATTCCTCCTTTCAGCATGTAGAGTAGTCTGCACAATTAGGCTGGACTCTGTCTTGTTTTTCTCCTTCTCTACCCAAACTGGTTTCTCTTCTTTCTTTTCCTCTTCTGTTACTTTGTGTTCCGGTTTTGTTTCTAACTACTCATCCAATACTATTTTTTTTTCTTGTCAGTTCTCAGCTTACAATACCTTGCTATGTGACCACAATTTTGATACTTATAACATTTCACATTAGCATAGTAAGATGTACTCAAAGCATTCTTGTAGGATATTTGCATATTACTCCTACATTCATAGCTCTTGTGACCAAACTCATTGCAATTATAACATGTGACATTTATACTTTGCAATGCAACAAATGAGTTTATACTCTAAAAACTAGGGTCGACATTCATTTTTCTACAATCTGCCATTCTATGACCGAACTTATTACATCGGTGACAATAACCATGAAAATTTGGAACATACCGGTTAAGTTGTCTTGAACCTGCAAACGACTACCTCACTGGGGCTCTTCCTTTCATGCTGCTAACTCTTGTGAGTCCTTCATGATCAACACTTGCATTTATCCTTGGATTTGCATGTCGGTACATTGAGTATGATCTCCGGTTCATTGATTGAGTATACCGGTTTGTGTGGCGGTTAGGGTTTTCTTCACTTGACCAAATCTGCATTAGATCCGATCCAATCTTCCTTGGATCGATCACCTGCACTCGAGGAATGCATTTGTATGGGTTTTCCATTATCCAATGCATATTTTCTAAAGATAGCAATCTCGACCATGATCCTCAGCCTTGAAAACTGTCGACTTATTTATGACCCAACTGTTTCCTTCTCGAGGTCCTCTTGCAGTTTGATTTCATTGCTTCGATACAGGCACCAACAACTCCCTGATCTTTCTCTGTCACTCTTTCTTCCTCGAGCCACATCAATCTATTATCATCCTATAATTTGTGGTTGTTTCATTAATGTCGACTAGCTATTTCAACAACCATGTCGATGGAAACTTCACTGACCTCTGCATGCTTGCCACCTCAACTTTACATGGCATCACATTGGTCATACACTTAGCTCACCGACATAAGGTCGGTTTACACTTGTACATTCAACAAACTCATACTGGCACAATCCTTTACCGATGAGACCTTCTCCTTCTGCTAACAGGTAGTGCACACTACACCGGTAGCCCATCTTCACCTCTAGTGGTTTGTGATCATTTTAACATTCTGCCTCTTCATCATAAACAGGCAGCCAACCTCCAAACTGGTTTATGCTCTACCAATTATCACTCAACATGCTCAACACTTGTATTTCTCCTTAGATCTGCATGTCGATACATTGAGTATGGTCTCCGGTTCATTGATTGAGTATACTGGTTTGTGTGACGGTTTCTAGTTGCATCTGCATATGTCTTCTTACCGGTATCCTTTCTTATCATGAATGTCTTCTTCTCTTCACCTTCATTTGAAGAAGTGAATTGTATCTCCTTATTGGATGTGTCTTTGTTGTTTGAACTTTGACCTTCTTGAAAACCTAAGGCACTGGTATCTTTAGATTGCTTTTGTTTGCTCAACATCTTCTCCAGGGCTTCAATGTTGCCTTCATATTTTCTTCTCACCTTTATTTCTTCCTGACTTTTCTCTAATTCCTTTCGGAGTTTCACTATTTTTGCTTCCAAATTCTGATGCTCCTTCTCCTTTTCACTCAGACTGGTGCTGGTGACTTCACATATCCTTTTGGCTTCTTCTAGTTGGAGTTTTAGATCTGCAATAGTTTTCTTGGGCTCTTCAAGAGATTGCTCCAACAACTCTTGTTCTTCAACTGCAGTCCTTTTTACCTTCTCCAAATCTCTCCTTGTTTTCTTTAGATCATCCAAGGCACTAATGAGCTCTGCTTCAAGATCTGCTTCTCCTTCTTGCTCTTCACTTAACATGCTAACACACACATGCATCTCACCTCATACCGGTGAAGTCACTAATAGTCTTAATACCTACTTGTCTTCCATCATACCAGTTGATAAGCCTTCATGTTAATCTTCCTTATGCCGGTTCAATCTTCTTTATATCGATTTGCCATACTTTTACCGATAGCCTGCAATACTGGTTGACATCAATGACAACTCAATGCCAACACTTCCTTTGGGTAAATCAGGTGTCACATTTATCCAAATTTGTCATCTCCTGTTGGATGACCTGCATCCAAGACTCACTTTCCTTGGAAGAGAGTGCTTTCCTTTAAGATCTAGGTTAATCATCAGTACTTAATAAAGCAAACTTACAAGGGAAATTTAGTGGGCTATACCTGTCAACTAGATTTCGTTGTCTTGTGGACCTTCTCAAAGGTGGAGTAAGAGGTTCTTCCTCATGTTCTTCATTGTTTTCAACATCTTTTGTCACAATTGAATCTTCATAACTTTCACTTGAACTCTTTTTCTTCTTCTCCATCTTCTTCTCCATCTCTTTGTTCTTCCACATGTGCATCTTCTTGTTTAGTTTGAAAATGCAATGTTTTTGACTTTTCCTTTGGTTGTTCTTCACTTGAGTCAGCTCTAAATTCCTTAAAAATGACATCTCTAGAAAAGATCATTTTATAAGTTAGAGGATTTCAAAGCTTATAACCGTTTACATTCTCACCATATCCTACGAAGATGCATTTTTAAGATTTTTGATCCAATTTGGATCACTTATGTTGATCAACATGAACAAAATACTCACAACCAAAGACCCTTAAATGTGAAGATGAAGATTTTTTACCCAACCACATCTCACAAGGTGTTTTATCGACAAGAGCTTTACAAGGAGATCTATTAATTAAATAACAAGCAATACCAACAACTTTTTCCCAACAATATTTATCAAGCTTAGCACTACTTAACATGCTCCTAGCTCTTTCCATTAATGTACGATTCATTCTTTTTGCTAAACCATTTTGATGGGGAGTGTAAGGTGTAGTCTTTTTCCTAACAATTCTTGTATGTTTAAAAAACTCATCAAATTCTCTAGAGAAATATTCACACCCATTGTTAGATCTCAATACTTTTTATCTTATAATCTGATTGCTTTTCAACCAATGCCTTAAATGCTTTAAACTTAGTGAAAACCTCATATTTTGAATGCATTAAATAAAACCAAAGTATATCTGAGACATCATCAATGAATGAAACATAATACTAAGATCTATTCAAAGAGTCAACATCCATTGGACCACATACATGTGAATGAATAATCTCTAAAAGTTGTTTAGCTTTATTATTTCCTTTAGGAAATGAAGATATATTTTGTTTACCAAACAAATCACTCTTACTAATAGAATAATCATACTCCCCCTCAATTAAATTCTTATCTAGAATGGTTTTAAGATCTTTTTGTTGGTATTATGGATATGTTGCATTGTTTTTGTCATTGATGTCAACACTTATCAACACTTATCCTTCTGGAGATCTTTGGTTATGTTCACCGGCAAGTTCAGTGACTTATGCACAAGTCACCGATATTTGGTTCACTGGCAAGTTATATTATTCATCGACACTGAGGATGACTTGTTATTATCTGGAGATCACTTGGTTATGTCGAAGACATGGTTTTGTTAGGTCCCAGAGACAACTGAGAGAGGGGGGGGGGTGTGAATCAGTTGTCCAATAAATTCAACCAAAATTAACTTAACCAAAACTCAATGCTTAATACCGGTAAACCAAACTTTATGCCGGTAGATAGTCTTAACAGTTAATTCTAGTATCGGTAAAGATTAATGCATGAAACAGAAAGACAATAACATCCACAACACATAACACAAACATTTGTACGTGGAAACCCTGTAAGGGGAAAAACCACAGTGGGAAGCCTTACCCACAATCAAATGATACTACTGCAGATAGTATATGTGTACAATATGGATTTTGCACATGCACAAAGGCCAACTACCTAGAGCTCACTGCTCAATCACAAAATGAGAGTCACACTGACTATAATTGGATGGTTAAATCCAATGATAATGTACTACATAAAATAGCATCTTCATATGCTAGATTTAGTACCGGTTTAGTTTTGATTGCCTTCACAAAAACTTTCCTTCAACCTTTAAATGATGTCTGTGTGTATAACTCTACTTATTTTCACATATACCTTATTACAATTCCTTCTTCTAATCGCATATCAATCTCACAAATGAGATCTTACATTTATACCATAACCTAAGACCAATCGAATAGGTCAACTCACTAAAAGATATTAAAATAAAATCAATTACAAATAAATCAATATCCGATGTGTGATGTCGGCTCAATGCATTTACAATAATAATAAATCATCTCCATAATGTGTCGTGCTGATTTGGAATAGATATGCCTGCCGGTGCTTATCCTGGACCTATTTGTCGGTAACAACAAATATGCAAACTCGAATAAACAAATAACCAAATTGCCAAAACCAAGTGATCAAATAATGTCTTTGGCATAACCAAGTAGTCTCCAAGTCATTCCAAGTGTCGGTGAACAATATAATCTGCCAATGAACCAAATACCGGTGACTATGCATAAGTCTCTGACTTGCCGGTGAACATAACCAAAATCTCCAAGTGTTGATAAGTGTTGACAAGTGATGACAGGTGTTGACATCAATGACAAAACCATATCAACATATCCAAAATGCCAACAATCTCCCCCTTTGGCATTGATGACAACACAAGATGGAAAAACCATCAAAGTGCCAAAACAGAAATGCCAAAAACCAAAAACCAAAAACCAATAATCTCCCAAAGAGATTATTAACCAGAAATGAAAATACAGATACAGAGAGTAATCAATCTCTCCAACAATCTCTCCCAAAGTAACAATCTCTCCCCAAGGGATAATGTGTTTTTAAAGTGTTTTTCCATATCAATCTCTCCCCCTTTGACATCAAATGCCATAGCATTACAAAGACTAGTTTCAAATACAAAATACCAACTTATTTTACCAACTACTCCCCCTGAGAAGTAGCTCTCCTCATCAAAGCCAAAAAAAGATTTCTCTATTAATTATGTCATTTGATGACAAACATGAACTGTCTAAGTCTCTACCGGTGGGGGTAGGACTCCAAGTTGTTCTCTGAGATATTCAAAAGTCTCCTTAGGCAAAGGATTTGTAAAAATATCTGCAATCTGCTGTTTAGTATTCACATAAACCAATTTCACTTCTTTTGCTTCAACATTTTCCTTTAGAAAATTGAATTTGATAGAAACATGTTTAGTCTTAGAGTGAAATATCGGGTTCTTTGATATATCAATTGCTGCCATATTATCACAGTAAATAGTTATAGGTTCCTTGCATTTTAGCTTTATGTCCTTCAACATTTGTTTGATCCATAATACCTGTGTACAATTAGTTGTTGCTGCAACATATTCTGATTCTGTTGTTGATAGACTTGTACAACTCTTTCTTGCTCAACCATGAAATTAGTCTGCTACCAAGAAAAAATGCTTCGTCGGTGGTGCTTTTTCTATCATCCACATCTCCTGCCCAATTAGCATTTGTGTATGCACATAAGTCAAAATTTTCATCTCTAGGATACCATAAACCAAGATTTGTAGTGCTTTGTAGGTACCCGAAAATCCTTTTTATTGCTGATTCGTGATTTTCTTTAGGATTACTCTGAAATCTTGAAACAATACATACTGCATTCATAATATCAGGTCTTGTTTGTGTCAAATATAGTAAACCTCCTATCATATCTAGTCGGATTTACAGGTGTTGATTCATCCTTCAAAGATAATTTATCAGTTGTAGTCATAGGTGTGCTTACCGATTTACAGTTTTCCATGCCAAATTTCTTTAGTAATTCCTTCAAGTACTTAGATTTACATAGGAATATACCTTTATCAGTCTGTGAAATCTGCAATCCTAAAAATAATTTTATCTCTCCAATCATAGACATTTCAAATTCTTGTTGCATTTTGTTAGAAAAGTCTTTACACAAACCAACTTCTCCTCCAAAGATTATATCATCAACAAAAACTTCAATAACCAAGATGTCATCAATAGTCACTTTGTAGTATAGATTGTTGTCAACATTACCTTTAGTGTAACCAAGCTTCAAAAGATATTTGTTCAATCTAGCATACCAAGCTCTAGGAGCTTGTTTCAATCCATATAAAGATTTCCTTAACCTGCAAACCATGTCTTTGTTATCTATCAAAAAAAATCCATTAGGTTGTTCAATATAAACTTCTTCTTCAAGATCTCCATTTAGAAATGCACATTTAACATCCATTTGATATACTTTATAGTTTTTGTGTGCTGCAAAAGCCAATAAAAGTTTGATTGCCTCAATTCTAGCTACTGGTGCAAATGTTTCATTGTAATCAATTCCTTCTTTCTGTGAATATCCCTTACACACCAATCTCGCTTTGTTTCTGATTACCTTACCATCTTCATTAAGTTTATTTCTAAAAAACCCATTTAGTTCCAATTACATTTTTGTCTTTAGGCTGGGGAACTAATGACCAAGTGTTATTCCTTTCAATTTGTTCCAATTTATCTTCCATAGCTCTAATCCAATATTTATCTTCACATGCTTCATTAATTGATGTAGGTTCAATTTGAGAAATAAGACATACCTCTTCATTCACCAATCTTCCTCTAATCATAACTCCTTGAAATTTGTTTCCAATTATCTGATCTTCGGAATGATTCAATCTTACATATCAGGGTGTTTTTGCTTGCTGCTGTTCTTTAGTGATTGTTGAATCTCTAAATGATGCCGGTGTAACTGGATCACCATTCTGTACCGATGTATTCATAGTAGGTTCATTTGTGATTATCTCTATTTCTTGTTCAGAGTATGTGTACCTTGAATTTCCTCTAAATTGTTCATCAATCTTCACATTTTCACTCTCAACAATTTTCTGCAATCTCTTGTTAAAACATCTATATGCCTTGCTCTTAGGTGAATAACCAAGAAATATTCCTTCATCGTTTCTAGGATTAAATTTGCCAATATACTCATCTCTTCTAATATAGCATTACTTCCAAATATTCTGAAATATTTAAGAGTAGGAGTATTACCAAACCATAGTTCATGTGGGGTCATACCAGTTTCACCTCTGATGTGAACTCTGTTGAATGTATAAACTATTGTATTGACTGCTTCTCCCCAGTATATATGAGGTTGATTTGCTTCAGATATCATACTTCTGGCTACATCCAAGATATTTATGTTTTTCCTTTCCACAACTCCATTCTGTTGGGGTGTTCGGGGTGCTGATAACTGTCTTCTGATCCCATTCACTTCACAAAATGTATTAAATTCCTTAGATGTGAATTCTCCTCCTTGATCTGATCTCAAACATTTGATTTTCTTGCCGGTTTCATTTTCTACCATCACCTTGAATAGTTTGAATTTCCCAAATGCTTCAGATTTCTCCCTGAGAAAAGGAACCCAACACATTCTAGAATAGTCATCAATGATTAGCATAAAATACCTATCTCCTTGTATACTTCTAGTTCTTGCTGGACCACATAAATCAATATGAATTAAATCAAGAACATTGTTAGACTTTTCTGGAATACTCTTGAAAGTTGCTCTAACTTGCTTTCCAAATTGACATTCCTTACATATTGGATTGGGAGGTTTAACAATCTTAGGTAAATCTCTAACTACCTTAGTAGTACTGATTTTCACAATGCAATCAAATTTTACATGACAGTCTCTTATGCCATAACCAACTTTCATCAATGTGTGCAATAAAACATGCTTTCTCATTATTGTTCAAATGAAAGATATTACCTCTAGTCTGATTACTGGTTGCAATTTCCAAACCAGTTCTGTTTAAGATTTTGCATTTACCATTCTTGAATTGTAACTAAAATCCTTTTTCAACTAATTGTCCAAGACTCAAAAGATTATGTCTTTAACCTTCAACATAGTAAACATTATCAATATTGTACTTACCATCAAGAGATATAGTACCTTTTCCTTTGATCAAACAAGCTTTATCATCTCCAAATCTTACTAGACCTCCATTGTAATCCTAAAAGGTTAAGAATTTGCTCTTATCACCAGTCATATGATGTGAACATCCTGAATCAATAATCCATTCATCCTTATCTTCAACTTTAGCTGCTAGGGCCTGCTCTACCGGTTGAACAATAGGTGTCGGTTGATCTTCTGTTATAGCAAAAAAAGCCCATCCATTGTTTGTTGGATCTTCATCAGAATCATTAGTAACTCCTTCATCAACATAATAACACGATTTGTCTTTATTCTTCTTAAACTTGTATTTCTGATAGTTAGGGTTAGGCTTATATGTTCTTTTAGCTTCTTCTCTTAATATTGCATGTCTATCAGGGCATCTAGAAGCCATCTGACCAATCTTATTACAATTAAAACATTTAAAGGGTGCTTTACCTTCATACTTACTTCCAATTGGACCTTTAGGCATTTTCCTAGCAAATAGTGCTTCAAGTTTTTCAAGTTCTTCATTTTCTCTCCTACTTTCTTCAAGTTCTCTTGCATAGAAGGCTTTCCAATCAGATTTATCAGATGATGATGATGTTACAGTTGATGCTAATGCCTTGAAAGCTAGATCTGTCTTGATAGTAGTAACAGGACCAAATTCCTCAAGCTCAAAAGTTGAAAGTTTTCCAACCAAAGTGTCTCTAGATACTGATGCATTAGGCATTGTTCTCAATTCATTTATAGCAGCAACTTTCATTTTATATGCTGGCGGCAAAGCTCTTAAAACTTTACAAACAATCCCATCTTCACTTAAGGTTCCTCCACAACATTGTATACCCAAAAAAATTTCATTTACTCTTTCCATAAAAGCAAAAATTCTTTCTTCTTCTTCTTCCATTTTCAGACTTTCATACTTGACTCGGAAGCATTCAAGTTTTGCAATTTTGACTATGGAATCTCCTTTATTCAATGTTTCCAGTTTGTCCCAAATAGCTTTAGCAATAGATTTGTCTGACAATCCCATGAATTGGTGATCTGATAATGCACTCAAAAGTGCTTCTCTTGCGTTGCATTCATTTTCTTCATCTTTAGCCAAGTTAGGTGGAATAGGTTGACCTTGAGTAGGAGCAATATAGCCATTCTTTGTAACATCCCATATGTCCTTTCCAATCCAATTCAAATGTGTCTCCATCCTGATCTTCTATATGCCATAGTTAGTTCCATCAAGTTTCGGACTGTCCTTCCTGAAATAGTTAGAAGACATTGGATCTCCTCAAGTTGTTAAACTTCTGCAAAAAGAGAACTAGGCCCTAATACCAATTGTTAGGTCCCGAAGACAACTGAGGGGGGGGGGGGGGGGGAATCAGCTGTCCAATAAATTCAACCAAAATTAACTTAACCAAAACTCAATGCTTAATACCGGTAAACC
The DNA here is from genome assembly GCF_030272615.1 of Cryptomeria japonica. Lineage (NCBI taxonomy): Eukaryota > Viridiplantae > Streptophyta > Pinopsida > Cupressales > Cupressaceae > Cryptomeria > Cryptomeria japonica. The sequence goes on along the minus strand of NC_081414.1, from coordinate 77,109,428 downwards.
AAACTTTATGCTGGTAGATAGTCTTAACAATTAATTCTAGTATCGGTAAAGATTAATGCATGAAACAGAAAGACAATAACATCCACAACATATAACACAAATATTTATACATGGAAACCCTGTAAGGGGAAAAACCAGGGTGGGAAGCCTTACCCACAATCAAATGATACTACTGCAGATAGTATATGTGTACAATATGGATTCTGCACATGCAGAAAGGCCAGCTGCCTAGAGCTCACTGCTCAATCACAAAATGAGAGTCACACTGACTACAATTGGATGGTTAAATCCAATGATATTGTACTGCATAAAATAACATCTTCATATGTTGGATTCAGTACTGGTTTAGTTCTGATTGCCTTAACAAAAACCTTTCTTCAACCTTCAAATGATGTTTGCGTGTATAGCTCTGCTTATTTTCGCATATACCTTATTACAATTCCTTCTTCTAATAGCATATCAATCTCACAAATTGAGATCTTACATTTATACCATAACCTAAGACCAATTGAATAGGTCGGCTCACTAAAAGATATTAAAATAAAATCAATTACAAATAAATCAATATCCGATGCATGATGTCGGCTCAATGCATTTACAGTAATAATAAATCATCTCCATAATGTGTCGTGCTGATCTGGAATAGATATGCCTGTCGGTGCTTATCCTGGACCTATTTGCCGGTAACAACAAATATGCAAACCCGAATAAACAAATAACCAAATCACCAAAACCAAGCAATTGAATAATGTCTTCGACATAACCAAGTAGTCTCCAAGTCATTCCAAGTGTCAGTGAACAATATAATCTACTTGTGAACCAAATACCAGTGACTGTGCAGAAGTCTTTGACTTGTCGGTGAACATAACCAAAATCTCCAAGTGCTGATAAGTGTTGACAAGCGATGACAGGTGTTGACATCAATGACAAAACCATATTAACATATCCAAAATGCCAACAGGTTTGGACACTTGGTTTTGATGATTTGGTTATTGGTCTAAACGAGTTGACATATTTGTTGTTACCAACAAATTGGTCTAGGTTATGGATCGACATACGTTATCTATTCCAGATCAACACGACACGTTATGGAGATGGTTTAATCATTTGGTATTGTTGTTGAGATGACATGATGCATCGCATCTTGACTTACTTGTAATTGATTTTACTGTAATATTCTTAGTAAGGTTGTGATATTCGGTATATGCGAATATGAGCAGAGCTACTCACACATACATCATTTAAAGATTCAAGAAAGGTTTCAAGGAGACAATCAGAGCTTAACCGATACTGACCGGTATTGAATCCAACATTGGAGATGCTACTTTGAGAAGTACATTATCATTGGATTTAATCATCCAATTGTAGTCAGTGAGACTCCCATTTTGTGATTGAGCAGTGAGCTCTAGGCAGTTGGCCTTTCTGCATGTGCAGATCCCATTTGCATACACATACTATCTGTAGTAGTATCATCTGATTGTGGGTAAGGTTTCCCACCGTGGTTTTTCCCCCTTACAGGATTTCCACGTAGAAATCTTTGTGTTATGTGTTGTGGATGTTGTTTCTCTTTCTATTTCATGCATTAAGTTTCACCGGTATTGATATTAACTGTTAGTCTGTTTACCGACATTAAGTTTGGTTTATCGGTATTAAGTGTCAAGTTTAATTAAGTTATGTTTGGGATGAAATTAATAGACAACTGATTCACCCCCCCCCCCCCCCCCACCCCCCCTCTCAGTTGCCTCCAAGTCTTAAAACTTTTTCATCGATTTGACCCAATCTATGGTTCCACATCATACATGCATTTTCAGTCCTAGTTACAAAAGCTGAATTACAAAAAGTAGAAGCATGTAGCTTAAAAAAAGTCCCTATCTGAGATCCTTTAGCCACTACCAAACTTCCCCTTACAAACCTGCAACCAAACTTATCAAATGTCACATGCATTCTAGAATCATTTAACTTGGAAACCGAAAGTAACCTTCTTGCAAGATCTAGAATATGTAAAACATTATCAATGGAAACAATCCTCTCATCATTGAACACAAATTTACCTATCCTTTGCCAATAATCTTCTCTCCATCATATCCTTTATACTTGAAAAACCACTCTTTGTGAGGAGTCATATGGTAGGAAGTACTTGAATCGACAAGCCAAGCATCATTACTAATAGAGTTAGTTGAAATAAACAAAATATCAGGATCAACATTATCCAAGGATTTATCTGTGAAAGATTTGGTACTCTTTTTCTTGTTTCTACATGCCTTCTTTTACCACAGTTCCAACACTTCACCCTAGTCTTTCTAGGGGTTTTAGAATGTCCTTTTGACTTATCCTTCTTTTTATCCCCTTTAGGCCCCTTTTCCTCAGGTCTTCCTTGAACAAGGCATCTAAGGAGCCAACATTCATGGTTTTTCTCCTCATCTCTTCTAAAAGATGTATGTCAATCACACTGTCCATCTTATGCTTTGCACCACCACTACTTATGACAACAATTAGATTTTCCCAAGAATCATGCAAAGAGAAAAGTAAAAGAATACATTTATCTTCATCTTCAATAGTAGAATCTATTAATACAAACTGACTTAAAATCAAATTAAAAGCATTCAAATGTTCAACAATAGAATCACCATCTCTCATTTTCAAAGAATACAAAAATCTTTTTAGAAAAAAAAAGCTTGTAAGAGAAACTCTTAGTTTGATAGATATCACCTATTCTCCTCCATAACTTGTATACAATGTCTTCTATATAGACATTCAAGAGGATAGAGTCAGAAAGACACAACTGCATGGTTCCTTGTGCCTTCTTGTCTAGCTTTTTCCACTCATCATTTGTCAAGGAAGAATTCTTTGGTTTCTTTTCTTCTAAAACTGTCATGCCTCGAGAGGAATCAAGTATCATACAAGCCTAGGTTCCACTCAAACGACTATTAAAGTCATCAACCCTTGATAAACCCTGTAGGAGGCTTTTTCTAAGCCACCACACATCTTCTTTCTATCAATTATATTTTAAACAAAATATTTATTTATGTATTGGTGAAAATTGCATACCCATTCCTTATGCATTGACTAGTGCACATGGCAAGTTTAGGTGGAAATTGGCAAATGAACTTATTTTAACATTTTCCCATCATCACTCATCCCCAAGATTGAAATATGACATCTAGTCATTCGCCACTCTAGTTTAAATCCATAGGCATAAAAAACAACCCAACCATTTTTATGTGCATGGATCTAAACACTAAATTCTGGTATCTAATTTTATTAATTTGGTCCATGTTTCACTTCCATTCTAGCCAATATGAATTCATTGTAGCACAACTTATTTCAAATTGCATTTTATGATGGTGTAATTAAGGACCAATCCTAATTGATTTACATATTATCTAAGTCAATAGAGAGATCTTTCATTAGGTTACATAATCATTATAGAAACACTACATATTTGTTTACTATCTAGATACTGTTCAGATTTGTTGAATTAGTCCACCTAGGGTCTTGATCAAAGGAGAACCAATCCTTGCCTAACAAGTTCCCAAATGATGTCTATAGAGACATAACATCACTTTAGACATAAGTGCAAGAGGATGAGGTTCATCTAATACATTCATTGATTTTCTATTAGTTCATGTTGTGGGTCAAATGTATGATTTTGATGAATTGATTTTTGCATTTATATAATTGATTTGGTACTCATAATTAAAACTAACCAAATCAATTATATAAATGCAAAAATCAATTCATCAAAAGCATACATTTGACCCACAACAAAACACAATAAGTTTGCAAATACCCAAGCATTTATCTAGATAAGACATTTGCCAAATAAATTTCTATCATCTTAGAAAATTATATTTCATCATTGAAATCAAATCTAAATACTTTATGTAGTTTATTTCAATTCTACATTTACCAATAGATTATTACATTATCTATTTTAATTCCAACTCGAGACTCTAAATCTTTTACTTACTATTTAATTATTCATCCTAAATAAAGTATAGTAAAAACATTTATATACTTCAATTATAAACATGTATAGTTAATTTACAAATTATTATATAGTATTAAACCATTTAAATAATATTTAATTGTATAATAATTATTGATATAGTTTAAATATATAATATACTTTTAATAATAAGCAACGCAATTTTAATATTATATAGTTTATTAGAAGGCATTATGTCTATCGAATTGTTTAATGCTACATAATTCTTATGATATAATGGATAGATATAAAAGTATTCAAAGCATGCTTAATTCACATGATGTTAATTGTCTTATCTCTATTGCAAAATCATATAAATAATATATGGCATCAGAATGGTCTATGTAATGTGAATATATATCACACGTAGTAATTTGAACTATATACAATTCTCAAAAGCATTTTGTTAGGGCTACGGTCGACAAAGAAATTTACACCTATTTTAGCACCTATTTTAGTTAACCACCCGTTAAATGATTGGGGATTACTTGCTAGGTTTGTCAGATTGTTGGGTCCACGAAATTACTTTTTAGAGTGCTGGGTCTCGTGGTCATTAAAATTTCTCCATTCATTCATTGATTCTAATTATACACACTAATAGATTGTGCTTCCATGCTTACACGCTATGCTATATGATTAAGCTACTTATAGATAGAATTTCTTACCGAGATTTTCCATTAAAATTGTACATACCTTGCGTTTACATAGGTGTAGCCTATTATTGTCAAAGAGTCTAATATGCCTAAATATTTATATACAGTTTTCTCCATTTTTTTATTTTCTAATATTTTGACAAACTATCTTCCCCTAAATTTGTGCTTTATGTCTTCAATTCCCACATCATCGCTGCTGCATAATCAATCAGTAGTCACAAGGTATAGGACGTCAATGTTTTGTGATAGAGCAAAATGGGGTTCTTAAAGACAGGTGAGGGGCTTCAACATTTACTTAAAACGCTAAAAAAGACAATATTGATCTCCATCATCAGACAGGAATGCCCCTCCTTGACAGATGACGAACATGCCATTAACCCCATAATGAAAGAACCTGAAAGACAGTGAAATGTGATATCAAACTATCCCATGTATCCAATTAAATGCACACCCAACATAATTCATAACTTAGATATTGATGAACAACTTCTTGAGAAGGAAAAACATAGTTTATGTTCAGAAGTTCTTTTATCTCTCTCACCTTCCGAAATTCCATTTATAATTTTTTTACCTTATACTAATATGCTTATGCTATAGTGCATGCAGAGGAAAACCTATCAAATTTGGCATATATAAAATAGCTGTAACAGTTAAAGTATTTAGCCCAACCACATTTCGGATTGATAGTTCAACACAATGTAAAATTCAAAATTGATATTGGACGTCCAAAGTGGTTCACCCGTTTTCCTTAGAAGGAGCTATTGATGTGGTAGAGAAATCTGACGGAAGCTCAACCATGTGAGAACTGCTAGATTTTCTCTGAATGGCAAGCCCCAGCACATAACCTAATGCTTTAGCCACAGGTATAGCCACTGCATTTCCAACTTGCGTGTACCTATTCATAAACTTGAAAATATTAGAAATTCCCAAGAACTCAGGTTTTGGATCCAAAGTTTCAAGCTCCTGCCATTAGGTGGTAATAAGGTTAATGTTTTAGATATTTAACGGACATCTAAAGTAGATACACACTAAGAAGTTCAAGCAAACCTTTGTTTGACAGGACCAAAAAGCCTGTAGTAATCAGGAAAACCTTGTATCCGTGCAACTTCCCGAATTGTGAGAACTCGGTCCTGCTCTGGATGTAATATTGTCTGAAAAGAAAAACAAAATTCAAAAGCAAAGACAAAAGACAGCCCATTAAAAATCCTCAAAATTAACCAAGCAACTAGCCTTATTTGAAGACAAAAATTAAGAAGTATTTATAGCTTTAAAATGGAAGAGACAGACCTGACAGTGAGGTTCTGGACTTGTCACAACCGTGCTCACGATTTCATCCCACCAAATCCTTCCGAAGGGCCTGGAAATGATGATTAGTGAATAAGAAATCACGAGTGGAGATTGTGAGGAAATTACTTCAAGAAACGTATTAATGAAAAATAATACTCGTGCCTTGATCATTAGGCAGCAAGACGTTGCCATTATATATCAGCAGCTAGTTTGACCAAGTCAATCATATGTAATGCATTGTAATATCCCTTTTGTTGACCTTCCAAAATAGTTAAATGGTTAAAATTAAGTCGTTAAAAAATAAAATTATAAGATGGTTAATTTTAATTATTTGTAAGGGTCATTAAATTAATTAAATATTTCCTCAACTATTATAATAAGTAACTTCATATTATGCAAATTTATTAAAGGTCACTTTATTATTAAAATGAATCAAATTATATACTGAAAGGTTGTGAAAGGAGGATTGAGGGAATCATTTGGTGTGCTTGGTTTATTATTTTCTTTCGGAGAGCTTGAGAGCTTCCGGTTTCTAGCAAACCCCAGGAAGAAAACCCCTGGGTTTTGAAAAATAGGAAAAAAATCCAATTCCATCTTGGGTTCTGAAAGATTGGACAAAATTCCGATTGTATCTTGGGAGGATTCATTTCAGAATTCACATTGTGCTTCATGGATCAATGCCCTAGTTTTTAGTGTAAAGTTTCAAGGTACTGGGATGAAGATTTTATGAATTTTTGGAAGCATGCTACGGCAGTCCATACTTGCTACAATGTTGCACTTGTTACAGTGTCGTACTTGCTACAGTACTGTGATTGCTACATGTCTGAGATTTGTTGGAGGTTGTGGCATCTTATTCCCTGCCATTTGTGAGACATATTGCTTGGAAATGGGATATTCGCTGGACGTGGGTGGTTTGAGCCTCATTCTTGGACATGATGGCACATTCCGAGCAAACATAAGGAACAATATTCATTGCAGATGCTGCTATATATTTCTGTGCGCTACATTTTCATTTTCAGATTGATGTATGAATTGTAGGTTTGTTGCTGTGTGATTCAGTCTGGTACATCCAAATAAAGGTCTAATATTCAGATCTGAACCTTATTGAGGTCTTCTGAATATATTTTCTATGGCTGAAAGTCCATTCTACTCCTTGTATGGGAAAGAGGTTCATATGAATGCACTGGTAGTGGATATTTTTGCTCATGTTGCTATTGCTCACTAATCTGAGCATATTTGCTGAATCTGCAGCTAAATGACAGCCAGACACAAGTCTATGTTTGAGAAAAATAAAAAGGTTAGAGATATTACATGCTTCTGTAATTTATTGCAGGTTTTCTTCTTAGAATTTTGCATGATATTTTCTTTAAATGAATGTATGTAATCTATGTTTCATTTTAATCATGATCAATATGCAATGAAACTCTAAATATACCCAAAATCTTCAAATAAAACCCCTTTACCAAAGGAAACATGCAAAGTGTTTGAAAAAATGAATGTGTAAATGAAAAATTCTGAAGGAACCAATGGGGGATATTAGAGTGGTATTAGAGTAGAAGTTCCTCCCAGCCATAGTATATTTTATGGGTAATATTATTTAATTAATTTAAAAAAAGTTTTGTAAATTGACTCAAGTGAAATGTTTTAAGGAGATTAATAAAATCACCTTTTTACTAGATTCAAATGATATATTAAAAGAGCGGGAATTTGAAAAGTTCATCTTGTGGCTTCTGGGGGTTATTGTAAAAGAAGGTATCCGAAGTTTATTTTATTTGCTTGGATTCTTTTTCTTCCTTTTGGAATTTGGAGAGCTTTGGAGCTGGAAACCATAGGACAAAAACCCTAAACTCAGTAGTGAGACTAGTCTACGCTAGCGAGTTGTTGGAGATTTCATTCAAATTTCTCACTATGTTTGAAGTAACTAATAATGATAATTATTATTTTATTATATTATAATATATTATAATAAAAAATTATATACACTTTTTCTTTAATCCGATTTTTTCCCAATTTATTCATGATTTTCTCCCGATTTTTTCAAAAAATCTTATACTTTTGGTTTGCCGATCTTTTCCCCAAAAGATTTTTGCTACTATGGTTTAAACGATAAAGGTTTTCAAGAAATTTGTGAAGTCTTTTCAGAAGGACAAATTTCAGTTAGTTATTGAGGAGAGCTACAAGCAAGCTCATTGAGTCACCAGTCATGGAAAAACGCTTCAGTGTGAAATGACATTTCCTAGACGTCTAGCTACTGGAGATTTGTGAAGGTGATTTATTGTTTCCACTATACCAGGCGTATGAACTGCTGTGAGCGCGCTTTGTTTATTTATTCAGCTATGTGTCTCATCTTCCTGGGTGTGAGCATTGCACAGACCAAGGCGATTATTATATGCAGATAGAATCGAGTGGTTATCTCTTAAGGGACGGTTCTCCTTTATATTCAGTGCATAAGCATTTTCAATAGGAACATGGGAAGACAGATTTCAACTTGGAACTTGAAAGGAAAAGAAAGCACTCTAGTTGCCTATACCTTCTTGCCTAGACGTGGAACCTCCTCCTGCTGTTCCTGGTAATTATTTATGGGCAGGAGGGTTGTTTGCTGAATATATGTGAGGAGCTGGACGTATACCTGTAAGGGGAAATTATATGTCATATACTTGATAGGTGCTGGAAATCAGTGTGCATCAGCAAGGACTTGGGGTTTATGATAATCTCCATTTGCTGCTGTCTGCTAATATTATGTATTCCTTCCAGCATATACATCAAAATATATGTATTGAGCAACTGAAATTCCACTTCCCTGTGGCTTGTAACAGGTCAGATACAATTTATTATTTCTGTACTCTAATAGCAGAAATTTATATACAGAAAATCTTTATCATTCTGCAATAAATGTTGATTATTTTCACATGTTTATGAGTTTCATACAAAGAACGTTTCAATATCAAACAATAATCACTACACTTGCAAACATTGGCACACTACACAGTCATTTAACAGATAATCCCAATGGGCAGAAAGGGCAAAAATTTGGGACATATTTGGGATAGGGATTTTACATAACGAGCAATGTAAAATTTGTAGAGTAGCTGGTTCGATAAAGGAGGGAATGCATAATCATATGTTTTGGACACGATGCACTAGTCACTCACTCTACTCAATATTGCAAAATATTGTCACAAAAATCAATAAGTCCAAAAAGAATACATGGAGGTTGAGGAGATTCAAATTTTTGTATGCAATCATGATGTGCTAGAAAGCATCTTCAAGACTGCTTCCAACTTGAAGTTGTTGAAGGTAATTTAAATTTTCTCTTCATATATTTAAAAAAAATTAATTTTTGATATGTGACATGTCATCTACCTTTAATATTTTGATCTGTTTTCTTACACCATATCAGGTTACCGAAACTCAATTTGCATTACACAATCATCTTAGGTGACTTGTGAGGTGCAAGATACATTGAGTGCTATGCTCATCAACAATCCTTGAAGTGTATGGAGGCAATAAAGTACAAAGAAAAGAATAATGAAGGTGTTGATCCTAGATGATGAGTGGCTGTCTTGTGTAAAATATGTTTTGAGTTTCACTAAGCTCAATATTAACATGATTAGGTATACTAATATAGATCACCTATGTTTGGGTGAAATTTTTGATGACATGAACTCCACATTTGAAAAAATAAAGACTGTAATAGAAGCCAACGAGTGTGAGCCTACAAAAGCATTTTTCAAAAGAGTGCAAAAAATCATTGTTGATCGTTGAAACAAGATAACCATGCGCTCACATCTCTTGGCATTTGTATTGCCCCCAAAGTATTATGGCAAAAAGATAGTTTTCTTGCCAAAGAGGATGGCACCATATAGGGCCGAAGAGGTTACTACTAGCTAAAGACTGCATTTAAAAGAAAATTCCCAAATATAGATATACAAAGTGTTATTCTTGAGTGAACTTGGCCACTTCATATCTCCAAAGAATCATGATGTTTGTGCTCTTTGAGGCAAGTACAAAAAGGATGTTGATGAATGATCTATTTACTTGCAGCCTTTGCAATAAAAGCTCACTCTCAAATATGCATCTTTTTATTTTCTAACTTTCTCAATTTTCGTTAGCTGCTATATATCATAAATTCATAATTTATAATTTATGTTTTGTTATTGTAAATGTTGAATGCATATTCAACAGGTTGTGAGTTCTTCAACTAAGTAGAATTGGAGTACATGCTCCATCCACTCAATTAAGGGCAACCAATTGAGTGCAAAAATAAGAGTTTGGTCTTTGTGCACTCCAATCTGTCTCTTCTCATATAAGAGACTTGATTACAATGAGGGGTTGTTGTGTAATGCCCCCTTTTCCTAGGCAGTTATCAGTTGCAGAGGTTAGTCCATCACTTGGTCCTCTTGGATTAACATGATGGTTAGGGGACCCTTGTGAGGGTTTTCTATGGCTCTTCAGTCAAACATGGCCTTCCGGAGCATTCTTGGACCACTTTATTCATCCTTACTAGTTTTAGTAAGTCATTTGGTTATGTTGCTCATAATTACTATTTATAGTAAGTCATGAGGGATCATTCAGTTGGTGACTTCTATATCAAGAAATGTTGGCAGATTGTTTGATGGTCTATTATTTGGCATTTATCATGGTTATTTGATTTAATAATAAATAATGACATATTTAAAGTTAAACCAATGTTTTAACTTTACGTCATTTAATGTTTTTAATATTATTTTAAGTGACTTTATGAAATGGAGTTATAAGGGGTTAAAAGAATAATTTTTCATAAATATTCATAAAGTGACTTTATTATTCTTCATGTGGCCACCAACTATGAGAAAAGGAATAAATTAAAAGCAAGCTTCATTTACATGGTAAAAAGCCAACTTGGGGCATGGGGTTTTGGCTGTAGTATATAAAGCATTGATTTGCTTTTTCAATTTTCAATCATTCAATTGCTTTTGATAATTTGAAGAGAAGAAAAAACAAGGGTTTGCAGGGTGCTGAAGATTGGCTTTTTGGGAATGAAAACTCTCAAGATGAATACTATTTGCAGGTGTGGAAGATCACCCAAGAATACTCTATTGAAGACTCCACTCAGGGGTTTTGCTGGTGCATCATTTGATACATTCTGGTGTTGATTTGACAGAGATTTGTTGAGCATTTCAGGGAAGGGTTTCAGAGTAGATTTATCAGCAGATTTGAGGAGTTTATTGTTGTTTCTTACTAGCCGTACCATACCTAGGCAGGCTGTACCATTCTTGCCTACAAGGTAATTGTTCCGAGGAGTGGTGTGGGTTCTTAGGGAAGGTTCAGATTAGAAACCCACAACAAAATCAGGCCGTACAGTTCTATTAACAATAACCCTATTCATTAGCAATTTATCATCCTCCAGCTAGGTGTTTGGATTTGGGTTGCTTGACAACCCTAGGCATTGCAAAATTCAGGGTTATGACTGCATTTCCAGATATTAAAATATTGATTGCTGCTGTTAGAGATTGAAATCAGACCTGCTGTTATCATCTGCTGATGTATATTGCTTGGCAAGAGGCATTGGAAATAGGGTATGTTCCAAATTTACATTTGTTGCAATTAAAAATTCTGAGTTTGTTAAGTTATTTATTAGTTAGCATTCAGAAGTTGTTCTTTGTTATTCTCTTGCATTTTATTTTCAATATATGAAAGAACCACAAAAAATAAAAAAAAATTCAGAAAACAAAACCTTTAAAAAATATCCAGAATAGAGTGGGATATTTCATGTTGAAGAATTGGGATGTAACTCAAGTTTGTTAACTTAGATGCTACTATTCCACAACTTTCCGAAGTCTCTATAAATGAGGCAATTTCTGAACATGACACAGCTGGTGGGAGTGGTGCTACAACTAATTGTGGTTCAAATGAAACTGAAACAAATATTGACTTTAATACTCTCAATGAAGAGCGATGTGAAGATTATTAAATATAGACTATAATATGTTGTAGAAGAATTTCCATGCTCTTAGTTGTTTGGGAGTTAACAAATTGAGATAGTGATAACAATGATGACAGCATCCCCTCATGAAGGCTTTTGATATTGATCACTACGAAGACAGTAACTGGATTAAATGTTCTTGAGAATAAACATTTTATTGATACTGCCATGATACTTAAATAGTTCTTTTTTGCTGTGTTGTCTGTTTATAATTAAAGTGTTCTTTATCCCAGGCCTACATTTAGGCCAGCTTGTGGATAAATAGTTTGATTACCTTTGTCTCTTTCTTGTCCTTACTCTTTTTTGCTGACCTTAAGGTTCATCATTCATTACAACCTGTACTTGGGTTTTTAGTAAACTATTTTCAATATTATTATTTCCCTTGCTCGTAAAATGGCAATTTCTGTGCTCTCGGCCCTTCCAAAATCCTATGAACAGCTGAATATTCCTTCCTTTGATCAATACAACTTTTGTTTATCCTCTCAAGTGTCCTCAACACCTCCCAACACCTCTTTATATAGCTGTTGATGCTGGAACATTCTCCCAAGCCCTAGAAGAATTCTTGCAGATGCTGGAAGTTGAAATGGTGCCTTTTTGTTTTAAATTCTAGGTTACACAGTTGGTGCACATTACCACAGTTGTGTTTATGTCATGGACATTACTGCTGTCATAGTTCTACCATAGACACTACCATGGTCGTGGTTCAATCCTAGACACTACCACGGTCATGGTTCAATCCTTTTGCATTTTTCTACTATGTTCTTTTACCAACCTGTTATGCCCTTTGGGTTTGTCTAGGTTTTGTATACATTTTTTTTTCATGAAATTACAATGCTTTAATTATTTTTTATTACAAATTTATAATTCACACAAATCATTTTGCTTATCAAATACAGATTTGCAATAATTATAAGCTTTGTATTGTGATTGTTGTTGATTTGAATGTTGATATCTTTTCATATTAATATTTGTGTGTTTGGATTGTGGTATTGTGTGTTACAAATCTTCAATTCAATTATTGTTTGCATACAGTTACTACTTTTGCAGATATAGTTAGAAAGTGTATGCTGTGTTAGGTTCTTTTCTTGGCAAAGTCATAGAAAATACAAATCCTTCATTGGTATGTGCATGCAATGTAAGGTCCCATACTAATTCCCCATAAGAAGAAATAGATATGGCAAATTAGCTAATTTTTCATTGCATGTTAAAAACCATCAAAGAATACTCATTGGATATTGTGAAAATTGTTTACTTTGCATATTCTGAAAATTGTTTGTTTGTCTGTAGCTGGAGTCTTCTAGGGTTTTTAGTTTTATTTTTACTCTTAAAGGGAGCGTCTGCTTCTATGTCAAAGAAATTTTTTACCCTATATGCTATTTAGCATAAACTCCCCAAACATATAATATTTTCTGATAGTGATTAGAGAAAGCATAAACTCTACCAAACATATAATATTCCCTGATAGTGATTAGAGAAAATCATTTCTTAAAGGAATTTCTCTCCTGTGAGAATGTCTATAAGAATCGTAATGACAAACAAGACAAAATTCTCTTTCAAAATACGTACTTTCAGGAGCATATTCCTTACATCAAGAATCAAAGTTTATTAACTCAAATTAAAAGCATCTCTAAGAATTAAGAAATTAATAGGGCTGCAGATATTCCTTATTTGTATACAAAAAAGATGGGAAAAAGTTGCAACTTTTGTCTTAAATGTCATTGATTTAAATGAATATGGTGCCAATTCATCATTAATTGAAAGTGATGTTGCTATATGTGATTGATGTTAAAATTTCTTCTAAAATTTTCAAGCAAAGTAATTTGTTTCTAATCTTCCATCACGATGATTGATATCATATTCTAGCGTCTTGTCCACCAAAACAAAGGTTAGCCATATTCTTAGAGTTTCATGCTTTCACTATTTCCCGCTAGATTCCAGATATTTTTCATCTTTTGTACAAACTAACACTTACGATGACATCATGATTTTATTAGTTCAACTGAAATGAACTGGTATTGTCTAAGCTCAGAGAGTAAAAGATTATCAGAACGAGAATTGTAAGGTTGTAGGAAATTGTTAGATGCTTCTAAATGGAGTTTCAGACCCACAAATGCTGTATTCAAATATGAATAATTTCTTTGAAAAAGAAAATCCAAGAGATAAAAGACCTTACCTTAATGAATGTCCTTGAAGTAGGCTAACAGCATAATCAGGAACCTGCAGTTAAATAAATACAAAGACACTTAGGGAACTTTGGACCTTCAAGGTATGTGGAGAAATAAAATAAATAAGATAAACACAACAGAAAAAATTAATTTTCTCCAACCATTCATAGCTGCTTATGTAAAATGATATGCATACAAAACCTGAAACGTAAATACACTGTAAACAAGAAGGCAAATCATAGCAACTGTTGTAAAGTGATCTCCGTACAATGCATTTAACCTATATCATCTTGATGTTCAGAATAAAATCTGTAAGTGTTGCACACTGGAAACTCAGAATATGTCCTCGAAGCTTGTCCCAAAATCATCAATAAAACTTATCACCTACCAAAGGCTTTCCTGAAGCAAGCAAAACTCGATTCTCCAAGTCTAATTCAACACTATTATCAGAACGAACAATCACACCTTCAAGGTCTCTGAAATTGGCGCCCTGGTTGAAAATAGGCCTGTTAATATTTAGACAAATTGAACAGAATAGATAAATGTAAAAATTCAGAGGCTGTGATGAAAATGTAAAATATATATAGATTTAAGTGTGGACCTTTTGTTTTGGGATTTTACAAGTGCGTTCAAAATCATCTTCATTCAGCATGTATGGGCGATGGTCAAAGAGTTTGTTTCTTGAACGTTTTGAACCTGAAGAATTTCCTCCATTGAAGGCTGCAAGACATAAATGCTTGCACACATTAAAATTTAAAAACACGTTTCTTGTAACCACGATTTATTTGTTTATTACACTAGCCTTTAGTGATATCAATAAGAAATGCTGAAGTTCAAAGAATTACAGCAACAAGTGGGAGTGATTTGAAATTCATAAATCTAGATTATTCTAGATAAAATTCATCCATGGACTTTAATATACTTTCTTTCTTTCTGAATAAATCAAATGTAGGTTTGAAATCTATGCTATTTATTATCTAGACAGTTACCACGTGGAAATAGCAGTGAAAAGGTGTAAAATATTAAAAGTTATTGGCAATGCACAATGATATTTATAGAAACTATGCTAAAGAAACATAAAACAAACCCAGAATTTTCAAAAAAACCCAGAAATAAAGTTTGAAAAGATGCTTAAAAAAGCAATCAAAAAATGGAAATAAAGGTTGTAGGGAGTTAAAGCTGGCCATTTTTCCCAAAAGATGCACCTGTTCAGGAAGCCACTACCATCCCAATGAAGGATCTCACAGGAGGCTGTTAACATGACGTGAATCTCAAGGGGATATGCTGGAAACATTCCAACAATCTCCCCCTCAGAGTTACCCAAGGGGATTTGAACCTGCAATTCTTCTTTGATACAACTTGTAGGTAGTTGAGCTGGCCATTTTCCCCAAAAGAGGCTTGTTTAGGAGATCGCTACCATCCCAGTTAAGGATTTCACAGTAGGCTGTTAAGCCATGCCACACATCCTGAGGGAATGTGCTGGATGTTCCAACAAAGGTATCATCCAATAAACAAGTAATGGAGTTAATAATTTGAAATCTAATTATTAAATACAGCAGGTTAAAAGTAGAAATAAAAATTTAATACCTAGGGAAGATTAATTTTTTTTCCCACAATGCCTATGTTTAGGACTGTGAGTTGCTGTGATGTCCCCATCTTTGCAATTATAATATAAGAGCAATAAACCCTTATGTGGTCAAGGACTGGCAGACCTTGAGCACCATCAGATATTTAGAAGTAAGTTGTACATAGCAAGTAGATAGTTTTATCAGGAAAATCGTTTTCCTTAGTGGCACTAAGATATAAAGATGATACAACAAGCATGTTGTTTAATATAAGATCGCCATGCATCCATCACACCACGTGATAAGGGTTGGAGTGATTCCATGAGACATTATAAGTGACATGGCTGAGATAGAAGACAATGATATTGAGGATGAGACAATCAAAAAGGTCTATCACAGGCAAATAATATGGTTATCATGGATGAAGCCTCCATCGAACAAGAAGAAGCAACCTATCACGACACTAAGAAGTTGTTCTTAGGTCCGCCTCAAGAAGGGTGGATAATGGGGCCATCATTGAAAGACCTTGCGTTCATCATCAGTTAATCCTCATCATTGATATTGCACAATGATAATGGACTTCATCGATACTGATCCTGCATTGACAGTCATCATGGATGAGTTTCTAGGATGACCAACTTCATCAACGATTCATGGCAATGCAGTAATGGCAGCAATTAGATTCTCATCTTCATACAAAGCAGCGGTCTCCTTATACTACAGCAATAATATTGGAGACAAATGACAATATATGGTGGCAATGAAATAATAATAATTTAACACTTTAATAAGCAGCGATCTCATACAGACCATAGACAGCAACCTTAATCACCTTGTTAATGTGCAAACAATTCATTATGATGCGATTAAACCTTTTAAAAGAGTCTTACTATAACGTGTAAAAGGTGCAATGCAAAGGGTGCGATTCCTATGATTAGTCAACCCATAAACAACAATTGCCAAGGCAGTGACTAAGATGAACATGTATGATTTATTAATTATGATGGCAGCAATTAAGAAGATAACAAAAAATCATTAAGTATGAAAGGTGCGATGTATATGATAAACCAATCTGTTATGAAGAGATACGTTGAAGAAGAGATATGTCTCTTAAACATTCAAATGATGCAACCCTTTGATCTTGCAAGATATATTATGAGGATCAAATCCATTCCCAAAGACATCATCGGATTTGTATTTATTTCTCTTTGTATCCATATTGGATAGGCTCTATTGAGCGATTGCCTTGTTGGTATTAACTGGTTGCATACATACAAAGCAAAATCAGAGACAGCACCATTGTTGCAAGGTTTAATCAGAGATATCAGAAACAGCATCAGAACTTGTTGCAAGAATATAATTCCATATCTGAAACAGCAACATATCGCTTTAAGTGATATTGACATCATATATATTGCATACATTTAAAGATTGGATCAGAACTAGCAAGTAAATCGCTATAAGTGATTAGAAGACATTATAGCATATCCTCCATTGCCAAATCAGAGAAGGCTACATCATATTGTATAACAAGATCATCTTTGCATAATTGCTTCAGTCATATCAGACATAGCAGAGACATAATTGTGAATTACACTAACTGCAGATATAAGGATCAATTCATTTAGCATATATTAAATTGTCCAATCAGAAGTAGCAGTGATATTGATATTATTCATAAATATATATGGACTGTTCTTGAAATACTCTATATATATCTTATCAATTATATGAGTTTATATTCATAAGTAGTTTCATAGAACATAATAATCAAGGTTTAAAGGAAGGAAGTCTCTTGCAATTGATTTTGCAAGGTAATCGTCCCTATTTCCTAAGTGTTAATAAAAGGGGGCATTACAGTAGCTACTATAAAACCTGTAATATTTCAACTATCCTTGAAGAAATTGACAGATGTGAATTGGTCAAATTCCTCTCTTCTGCAGACTGATAAGGCTGACTGTTTTCTCTACTGATGTTTGGGGCTGTATTTCTTTTGTGAGTTGAAATCTAGTTTCTGCCATTTCTGTGGCGGTTTTTCCTCAGCGTTGTTAATTTTTTCAAGGGAGGAACTTTATATAGCATACGATGATCTGATTGTTCATCAATGGGAGAAGGTGTCTGGCTTCTTACTTCATGTCTTGTTTTGTTTTCAGTGGCTTGCGTTTTCTTTCAAGGCAAAAAATCTAGTTCCTCTTTTAAATAGCTATTTCCTTTCCCTCTGAAGCATCTGGCAAATGAGAGAGAGAGACAGACAATCTGCTTTAAACTTAGAATAGTCTCTCAATATAACATATTCCTGCTCTTTCACTCTTTTTGTTCTGTCCTTGGTGTGGGCTGCCACCCCTTTTCTGAATATTATGGACAGAGTTAGAGCTAACTGGAATGACTTAAACCTGCAATAATTTTCTCGTTTCCTCTCATTTTGTGGTATTTGGACTAGCTGGAGATGTGTTTTTGTGATTAGTGAACATTAATGTGTGATCAAGGCTATTTGGGGTGACCGGTTATAAGAAGTCTCATACTGATTGCAGACTGTTTAGTACCATTTTGCAGACCTGTCCACTTCACACTCACAAGGCAGACCCTTTGAGTTCATCATCGGTTCCGATTTAAGGTATTCTTTGTGTTATTTATTGAACCATTTATTTGAGTATGAAATTGTCAAGGAATTGATGAGTTGCAAAGTGCATGTTTTAAGACCATCTCAGATCTATGACAGCAATAAACTACCAATTACATGTTCATATTGCTGAGTTTATTTGTAAGAAATTTTTAAAAAATTAGGGGGTGTTCTTACACAAGGGCGGCTAGCAAACAAATAACAAAAACTTCTCATATCTCAGTTTGTTTGGTGCATTATGGACTGAAAATGATAGTAATGGTCTAGGTGCCACTAAAAATTGTGAAAAGCCTCAATGAACTAGGCATTTAAGACTAAAACCCTCACGCAAGCCCTCCAAGAAACTTGTACAACAACAATAAGATATGGAATGACCTCTCAATCTGATAACTCTGCACAATCTGACCTGTATGACCTGCAATAACAAACCAAATGGTGCCAAAAATAAGCTAATGCATCTACCAAACCCATACACCTGCCAAGAGTGGTACGACCCAATCCGGAAATGCAAGGGGGTATGGCCAGCAATAGGTATTTCCAAATGGCCCAGCACAAACTTGTAATAACCTCTACAGAATTGGAAGCAACACTTCAAAGCTGCAGACTAAAACACACATCAAAGCCCTTTATCATGAAACCCAAAACTGAAAACTTTGCTTGGAGCTCAAAAGTGATTCTTGAATAAAATCACACTAAATTCAGCTAGGGATTGCCTATCAAATCCAAAACCAGAAGTTTAGAGAGAGTTTTCATCATTTGAAGATCTTAGGAAGAACTCTCAGGTTCAATCTGATAGCGTTTCAGTACCAAATCAATAGCCTATGAGAAAATGCGACCCTCAACCTCCTATATCTTTGGAGGGAAAAAGCACTTTGAAATAATATAAAATAATCAATTTTACCAACCAAAGGCCTTTTTGAAATATTAAATTGACTTTCATGTGCAAGTCCCACTTCAATTTTCCCTAGGCATCCACTTTTGAGGGGACATAAAACAACTTAATAAATGTAACACTGGAGTAAATAATTAAACATTAAACATCCAAAACTCAAGTTTATATTTTAAATACTCCACCTGAGTTGGAGAAAGCACTACCAAGGCATTGAAATGCAATTCCGATCATGTCATGATGTAACTTAAGCAGTGGGATGATGACTGGTGCCATCTCAAAGACTTACTAAAAATAGACGTGCCCTCTAAGAAGTTTGAAGAACGCTCCAGAAGCCCGAAAGCACTTTAGAAAGTGTCACTGTAATTCATAATGCCAACCAAGCTTAAAGCCAACAATGGAAACCAAGAAAGGCTGAACCTGTGCTCTCCAAGACCTTTTGACTCCTCTTACCAATACCTTAAACAACTACATCTCCTTTTGGCACCAAACTTATAGAATTATCCAAGGATGCCTTGAAGCATATAGACAAGTGGTTGAGTTTATTGGGGGCTCCCTTTTTTCGTTGATGTCATAAACTATCCTCCTTTGAGCCTTATGCACAAAATAAAGTAACAATCACAATAAAATAATCAGTCAATTCCTAGTCTTCAACCACAAGTCCTCAACAGTCAAAAGATGACAATGATCACTTGGACTGGAAAAGCTGCCCAACATAGCACGAGGAAGAAGAAGAAATCTCCTCCATTGGATCCAGTACACACCATTCAATAGTATATTCAAGATTTGGAACCAAAGGCACACATCATGCATGATGTTGCCAATATTGCTTGGAAGTTAGACAACACTCATTCTCCCTTTCTCTTACAGGAATCTAGGCACATCCAATAATTTGTGGAAGAAGATTGCATAATGAGTTCATTTTGGTCTGTATTTCTCATGGGTGACCTGCTATTGAACTACCAAAAATGAAAATAAATAGAATTCCAATGCAAGTCACACCATACTTTTAAGGATAAGATGGCTAGGTTTTAGAAGCTCTATACTCCTATAGAATACCAGTTCAGATATGTCTACCTCATGTTACAAGTTAGGATGGCAGCTCAACGTACAATTCATGCTAAAATTGATGAATGCATGAGAATACCAAAATGATTAAAAGAGAATTTAGAAGATTAGAAGTTGAAATTGCAAGCTCAATTAGCACAACAAACACAACAACCATAGAATAATGTAAGTGTGTTGAGAAAGATCAGAAAATCAGGAGATAACAGAACTCCAAATGGCTAATAAGAAGGCCAAGATTCAGTTGATGGAGGTTGTCTAGATGGTCAAAACATCCAAAGAAAGAGAGATTTTGGCGACCCATCACTTGAAGCAATGTACAAAGTCTATAAGCTACAAGCAGCAGTCTCCCAACATTCGACTCCTTCAGTGTTCAGATTACCTCCAAGGGCTCTCCTAACTCTGCCGCTAATTGATGATTGTTTAGTCTACTTTCTATCATCTAGAAGACAAATTTTTTTGGCATGTAGATAGAATAAAATACATGTAAGCTATGTTGTACTTTTGGTTAATCAACGACTATGGTTTTTTCTTGTCGTCTAATGAATTAGTTTGGTAGTTGCCAATAGTTGGAATTCCATGGCAATGGTCGACATGTTTATATAGTTTTTCTGTAGTCCAAAAAAGAGGCCATGTTGTTGGAATTATTCCCTATCCTAATTTTGTATGAAAGCATTGAATGAATAAAGAAAACAACTATTATATCTCTTGAATTACTGTGCTATTCTTGAATGAATCGCTCGTGCTTATGAAATTTGTGCTTTGAGTGATTGTATAATCCATTTAACAAGTAAACACAATCAAATTAAAAGCAATTAGATGATCAACTACCAAGTCTTCATAACTCATTTTTTATGAATATAATTTTCTCTTTAGACAATTTATTTATGAGACTCTTTCCATAACATATGAGCAATTGTTTCTTTAGATACATTTAGAATAAGAAAACATAAAAACAACCTAATAATGCCTCTTTCATGTTCATCAGGTTTCTTCTAGTCTTTCTTTGATATATTAGTGGGCTTTTCTCTCCCAATCACTGTTCTACATTGCTTTCTTTCTTCCAAGACATCCCCCGTTTCAAACTTGTCATTAAATCTTTTTTCAGATCAGATAAAAAAAAGTAAATTTCTTCCACTCCAACCAAAGTAGCTATTCCAAAGAAGGCGTCCTTTCTTACACAAGGTTAATCCAACACAACTCTAAATACAAAATTTTGTGTCTATGAGCTAATGCTTTGGTAAAAAATAAAAAAATATATTGTAAATCTGATCTCAATGACTGAAATATATCAGAAATAATAATTATATCAAACTGAAAATGGTGTGAGAAATAGCAACAATAAGAACACCATTAGATTGATGCATTACGTAATGTGGGAAACCTTTTTGGAACAATACCCATAACCATAGAATGATTTAGCAATGTATTAATCCAAAATGGATATGCAAATACACTCATAATCTAAATCTCCTCATACAACAGGGGCTTCTCACTCCTTAAAGCATACAAGCAACACAGTAATGTTCTCTCAACTTGTCAATATGAATCTTTTCACCCAAGCCTTTGATTTATAGAAAATAAGCTTGAGTAAAACCACCAGTTACATTCAAAACCATCAAAGAAACTGTGTGCCAATCATCCCAAACTTCAACATACATAAATGAGATACACGCAAGAGCCACTCACCTCTTTAAATCCATTGTACATTAAAGGATTCCTAACTCTTGATCTTCCCATAATGGAGCACCATTTTCCTAGTGGACTAATCAACTCACTAAATGTTCTTACAAGACATCATAGGTACTCTTATACCTAATGCCAAGTGTCTAGAAGAGTATAATGTCCAAAAGGGCACTATTTACAAATTCACCATTATATTATTGCATTATTAATCTACAATCTTGAAATTATATCATTGGAAATAAGGAACCTAATATTACAATATTGTAACTAAGACTTGCAAATGTACAACACACCTATTCCTAATAAACTAGTTTGTGAAATGCATAATAAACTATTTTTCTAGGTTTTGTAGGAATTCTAACCAATCCTAAACTAGTCTAGACTACATTCTAACCCTAGTTGAAGTTTGGCCTAGGTTTTCCCTAGGTTGTGCCTTTTGGCCTCAATAAATACATTTGAATGTGCCAAGGCTAAATATAGCCGTCAAGGACCACCTTGGGAGAATAGAAAGAGAATTCGATACAACCCAAAAAAGTAACAAGAATGATTAAAAAAGGACTTAAACTAACCCTAACTAACAACATTCCTTAGTTTCAACCAAGGAACTAGTTAATGACATTAATGCTCTCAATGAAAAGCAATGTGACGTTTCGTTCTGATTTTACATGTGCAAATCACTAAGATAAACCATTTTGATTTATTGTTGATGTTTGACAACTTACATTGAACTATCAATTATCAATTGTGTTTTGTATGTAATTTTGTGCAACTAATCTATATTTCAATTCTCTTATGTATAGGATTTTGGACCTCGCTATGGATCATGCAAGAATTAAACATTGTATGAGAAATTCATTAATCACAGGGACAACAAATCATCTGTCCTTATATATAATTTCAATAACTCATGGAATATTCCACTTAAAAAAATTCCAAATAGGCAATTCAGGAGATACTAAGGATACACAAGCAAATTAAAGTATCTTGATATGATAATTACTTTCTTTTGGTACCTTAAGCTATGATGTGGTGTACTAATTACATCTTAAATAATATGACAAAAAAAGGAAAAAAAGGTGCGGTGCATCTAAAGAGAAACTATATTGATAAACCTATGCAAATAGAAGCAATGCTAATAGAATCAATTTATGCATATTCATCCCTATATAAATGTAATTATGCTTCAGACACACACACACACATATATTATGAATGTATATATGTATATCAGCATTGTATATACCAACTATACCCCAACTATATACTATGAATGTATATATGTATCAGTATCTATGTCAGCATCTGTATCAGCATCTGTGAATGTATATATATCAACATCCGAGATTATTCAATTAGGTTTAATAGCACGTAACCTTCTTTGACATCAATGACGAGTTTCCATCAATCTCCCTTCAATCTCCATAGCATAATGTGTTCATCAATCTCCATAGTATAGCAATCTCATCAACTATATGTTCATCAATCTCCATTAACAAATTCCTTAACTATCACCTTTGACATTGATGATAGTCTTCTTGCATCTTTGACATCAATGACAATATTTCCATCATGACCCAAAAAGCTAATCTCCTAAATTTTAGGGATCCCGAGGAATTCAGTGAATGATTGAAGCATAGTTTTCAAATTTCAAGGCGATCCAGTAAAAATTGCACAAGTTATGGAAATTTCAAGTTTTGATCATGTGGTTCTTGAAATTCATTAAGCCCGCCATGAGTTGGTGCACAAAGTCAAAGAAGTCTGCCTTGGAAGTGTTGGAAGAAGTTATGAGGTCAATGAAGTCCGTCCTCCATGGTTCCACAATGTCTCAAACCCCGCCTTATCATGAACAAGAAGGTGCAAGGAAATGGTGAAGTCTACCATGCTAGTGAAAGGTTCTTAACTCCCCTCAAGTCCACCTTTGTGAGATGCATCAAGTTAAGGAAGTCTGCTAAGGAGGAATTGGCAAGTGTTTGGAGAGCATGAAGTTTACGAAGTCCGCCCTCCATGGTTCCTGTCCATGTTGAAGTCCACCTTGAGGATGGTGCATAGAATTAGCCAAGTCTGCCCTATGGAGAAGTGTTTGATGAGTCATGAAGGAAGCAAAGATGACAAACACCGCCTTAGCTTGGGAAAGGTTCCTGAATCAGTCAAAGTCCGCCTTGAAAGGTTCCTGAAGCAAATGAACTCCACCCTAACAATACATATGGTGCACTATGATGATGAAGTCCTCCCTATGCTGCAAGAGAAAAGTTCCTAAGTGTGGAGAAGTCCGCCCTACCTTTGGTTGAAGGGGAAAAAGTCAAAGAAAGTCCGCCCAAGAGAGAAACATGCTAAATTTGGAGTAAAAGAATATTCCCTCATACTGTCAGCAAAGATCTTGATCAAGTTTGAATTAAGGCAAATTTAGAAAGTTTTTGAAGTGGGAAAATTGAAGATTAAGTTTGAATCATGGACTGAAATTCAAAATAGAAACTTTCATTTTAGAAATCAGAACTTTCTTAAGTGATTCAACTCAACTCAAAATTCAAAATAGAAAGTTTCTTAAGGATCAAGTCATACTCAAAATGAGGACAAAAGTTGCCTTTAAAGGACTGAGTTCAATTGAGCACCGAAATTGGAAACTTTCTAAGTGATTCAAATCAAGCTCATTAACTGAATGTCCAAGTTCAATGTATGAAGGACAAATTAGAAACAAATTTTAGAAGATCTTCTGTGTTTCTAAGTGAAGAATTCAAACTCCAATACAAATGCCTTTCATTCTCTCATTTCATCAGATGAAGTTCGAATTTCAAGAATAAGTTGAGAGGCATTTTGAGAGAAGTTTTGTGCAGGTTGAGAGTATTTTGAAGAATTTTCTGCAGATCAAAGTAATTTCGAGAAAGATTTCAAGTATAAGTCTGAGGTTTTCAACCATTTTTCACAAGTTTGCACACAGATTTTGGAAGTACCTTGACTGTTTGGAAGACATTCATTAATTTTCTGATTAACATCTGATTTTTCATCCTCCAAGCAGCTTTCTTTTCTCATTCTTCTTCTTTCTTTGAAGGTGAAAATTAGTTTTGAAGGCAGGGTATTGGGTTTTGAACCCAAGTTTTTCCTCAAAGTTTAAAGAGAGAATAAATTTAGCAGATTTCCCTTTCTTTCTTTCTCATTTTCTGCCTTTAAACAAGTTTGAATGAACTTAAATTTTTCCAAATTCTGATTTTGAAGTTAAAATCAGACTATAAACTCCTTTAGTTTGATGATTTTCAAGGGATTTTCTAGAAATTTTCAGAATATCAAAGTATTTGAAAATCCAATTTTCAAGGCTAAGTGTTGAGAAGAGACCAATCATAAATTACTTAGCCTCCAAACTCTGAAATTGCACCTAAAATGCAGATTATAACTTAAGTTTATTTGTTTTCTTGTGCAGATTTGGATGACCTTCGAAGCAGGGACATCACGCAAAATGAAGTTTCTAGTAGACAAAGAGTCCCCTCCGGAATCGAAGATGAATTCTAAATGGAAGCAAGTTGGTACAAACTTGGGTCATATCGACCTCCTGGAATTTAAGAAGAGAATGTATGGCACGGGCGCTCAACTACCTACAGCAATCGTGCGAAGGATGATGAACAATGGAATCGTCAAGTTGTTGGTTTCCTTCCAGCAATGCAGTGTATTGAGTTAGTAGCAGAATCCTCCAAAGATTACAACCCAGCAAGCAGAGAAATAGTAGCACCTAACGGTAGAATCCTGGCGAACATTGGAGAAGTGCCAATTAGAGAAGCATTTTGTATCCCCGAGTACCACAAAACTGTTTACATAACCAGGGAGGAGGCGACACAATTGTACAAGGATCACATAGAGGAATAAGAAGCTAACATCAACCATCAATGGTTGGAAAAGCCAAGGAAAGGAAGTTCTAAAATACCCAAACTCCGTGTACTGGCATACTTCAAAGAAGATTATGGAGACCTCATCGTCCTTTTGAACAGTGTTATGGGAAGCCAGCAGGGTGCTCCTTTTGAACCATGGATGTACTACTTTATCCACGAGGTCACCGCTGGAGTGAAGATGATTAATTGGGCAAGGATCATTAGCGATAACCTTCTTGATCAATTGAGAAATTTGGAAAAGAATAGGACTTTCTACATAAGTTCCTACTTGATCTATTCTTTGGCCAGAACATATAGGTACAAAGGTATTGTATGAAGAGGCGCTATCGAGAACAAGGAGAACCAGTTTCCTATTTATGACTACTATACCCAGTTGCTCTTAGAAAAAAAGTTCCACTTGAAGAGAGTTAACGATGCATTCCTGATGCATATCACCAGAACCCTTCAAGGGGGTACTCATCAGTGACTCTCTCAAGAGTCGATGGACTTCATTAGTAGATTTGGATATTGGTTTATTCAGTACCCCAAGTTCACTTATCTAAGGATTCAAGGATTCTCAGGACAGCCATACAAATTGCCTATGTTTCCCACGAACAGGATGGTACTACTCGAGGTAGTACGACAGTTCGAAAATTTTATGTGTCAAGAGGAAGAAGCAGAAGATACGAGCGTCTTCGCTTACTATTGGGCTGGGTTAGAAACATGTCCTTCGTCCCAAGTTGCTGCATTTGCTGATAAGGAGATCCAGTGGTACCCATTTTTCCAGTACCAAGCAAGGAGTCATTTTGACCCTTTTCATAAAATGGGGAAAGTAATTGAAGTGAAATTCAAGCATAGGCCAGACTTAGAAGATTATTGGGTCAACCCTGTTGACATCTTCGACATAAGGAGGTTGTGGTCTAGAATTCCACTAAATTTAATCTGAGTTTCTGAAGTATTCCGGGTAGCGGACCAGCTTGAGGAGGACAGTGAGTATGAGCAACTGCACTATGTCGTCTTGAAAAATGAGCCCCTTGCCCCTATTGATTGGTCAGATGTTGAGAGGTCTAACCTTGGAGATCTTTTGAGGCCAGTAATTGAATATTCCTAATGGTGGGCAGCTCAAAAGACAAAGTAGCTTAAGGCGAAGAATGTTACTTTCACATACGATCTTATGGGGATAGATGAATCTATGTCTTCGAATCATGGTGTAACGTCCAGTGGCCACAGGAACCTCGAAAGTGGGGGATCGAGGAAAAGAAAAAAGCCCATTGCAAATTCATTGAAGGCAAAAGGAAAGAAGGTCGTTGGAGAGGTAGATGTAGGTGGACCATAGCAGTCAAGAGAAGGTCACTCGACCATAAGTGCTTTCTCTACCACACCACTGAGAGTGATAATTGATGAGCAAGAGCAAGATGTTGAGATAGAAGAACAAGAAATGAGAGTTCCTTCTCTTGTCATTGAGGAGATCATGGAGGAACCAGTTTGGTTCCCATTTCAAGAACTAGGACAAGAACCCAAAGTGGTTGAGGTTATCGAAGTTGAGAACTTGGAGCAGCCAAGAGAATTCTTGGATGGCATAGTCACTGGACCGAAGGAGGTACAAGATAATTTTGATGAGAGTGGTGTGGAGTAGTCAACCATTCCTAATTGGTTGAGAGAAAGAATGAAAGCCAAAGTTCCTGAGGAGGTGCACCATATAGATAATACAACTGAACTTTTGGCTGTTAGATAAATCCAGCAAGATGAAGCCGCCCAAACCAGCCAAGAGATTCTCCTTGATCCAGAGAGATAGCACATTATGCTGGACAGTTCAGGTGGTAGTACCCAAGGCAAGGAAAACTCAGGATAACATCACTCCTGAGGATTATGAAATCACTACCGTGAACTTGGGTAAGCCTACTCAGGCCCAAGAGATCCAAGACTTTGATGATTCTTGCAACGCCCTCAAGGCAAGACTGAACAAAGAAAAGGAAAAAAAAAAGAAGGTTGATGTTGAGAATGAGCAATGGAAGAGATATGTTCAACATTTGACAAAACCAATAGATTGGGAGGAGGTGCCTGTTGCTCCGCCCATACCTCTTCCACAAGAATCATTAAACATGAAGATGACTTTCAGAGAAGCCAAAGGATGGACTTCTGATGCTTCAGAACGTGTTGACATACTCATCGAGAACCTGATATCAACACATGATTCCACCTCTTCCCTATTGAGAAGACTTCAAGACATAGCTGAAGCTTGGGAAGATATTGAGGATATTCAAAGTAGAATAATTACATATCTGAAAGTAATCAGAGGACTTTCTCAGCAGAATCTTACAAATAGAAAAGTCATCCAGCCCGGTGACCTATATGATTTCAGCACTTGGTACTTTGCTTTTGTTACAAGGGTTGAATCTTTGAGAAAATACGAGGCTAAGTGTTTAGAGATTGAAAAGACCATCAAAGATATTCAAGACAAGGTCTTTTTGTGGCAGCTGAGATATTGCACCAGGATGAGGTGCGAGAAAAGCATTTGCGTGCAAAGAATTTGAGGGCCAAAGTTCAAGGAAACTTCTTCAAAGTTTCAGGGCCAATTCTTATTGAGGATCTCTCTCCAGAATTTCGAGCTTCATACGCATAGATAAAAATTTCTTGACACAAGCAATTGACTAGGAAGACACTCTTGCCACCTGTACTGATGATGTGGACATGGTCAACTTCCAAATTGGCAACTTGCCAAGTGTCACCATAGAGGAGGTGCAACTTCTTGTGTCCAGGTACATCGAAGCTACAAATAAGGAAACTGGACACTCACCTCAGTGAGAATAGTAGCTGTGCCACTTGTCTCCTTATTCATTTTAACTGTTAGAGTTTGGGGAAACCCTAAATAGGGTTTTGAACTTTTAATCTGAGCCCTTGATCATTGCTCGATCTCAGTCGTTCATAATTTTTGGACTACTATATAAGGTTGCCTCCTCTCATTTGGAGAGTGTGAGGTTTTTGAAATATTGTTGCATGAAGGTCATTTTTTAGATAATATATTACATGTGTGCTTTCTCTTAAAGCTTTGTAATCCCTATTGTTTGAGTGATTAAGAAAGGTTTTCAATTTCTTCAACACATTAGTTAGAATCTATTTTATGTTGTTAGATGAATGAAAGATCTGATAAGTATTGGTTTATGGTGTATCTCTGCTCATACTTTTGGTGAATGGATGATTTTCATTCTCTGTACAAAGTTAGTTTGAGCTTTCCAAATTGTGTATGCATAAACTTCCAATCATAAGCACATCCCTTGAAGATTGCATCCACTTTGTGTAAGTTGTCTTAAGTGAGGCCAAACAAAGTGTGGTTTATTGAGTTCACCGAATCAATACTGTCTCTGAAATTCATAGGAGTATAGTAGAATTCTCAGCCCTTATCCCTTTTGTCCTTTTTTGAAAGTCTTAAATCCCGAAAATCCCCAAAAGAAAGAGCAGAGAGAGCTTTAGTTGACAAATTCATCTAAGTCCCAAAGTTGTTGACAATTCGTTCAAGTGTAAGTCCCTTTGTGTATTACCAATAAATCACAATGCCCATTGAGCTTATCCACGCATCAAGACCTGACTAAAGAAACCTTGGAATCACCATATGATCTTCTAGCAATCTTAGCATAAGCGGTGATTTTTCAAGAGAGGATAAATTATCTTTGGGTACTTTATTCTAATGTTTGGTAGATGATAAAACAAACACTAACATGAGGTACGTCTTGGTTTTCAACCTTCAGCTCCATATGATTTGCCCTCATCTTTGCCATCTCATACAATCGTGCATTTGCAAAAAGAGCAAGATAAGGCCAACTCCTTCATCAAACATTTGCAAAGTATTTAGTCCAAAGTAGTGTTACAAGACTCAGACTTGCCCAAGACTTGGCAAGTTGATTTTTGCCCTAGATCCAGATTCAAACTCAATGCCTAGACTTGACAAAGACGCAACAAATTGAAAAACCCATGAAATTCAAAGATTTTAAGGATTTGAAACTGGTTTCATGCACCCTTTAATAAATAACCATCACATCCACAAGTATAAATGAAATTTATTTAGTTGAAGGAAATAAAACATTTAGATATATATTGTCAAATGCATACAAAACTCATGGAAAATGAAATCCACGAAATCAAAAGTTCAAAACAAATATCAAAACAAAAACTAGAAGCCTATGGCTTAGAGGAGATTACATCACTCAACATTCCTACAAAGGTGTCTAAGATAGGTCCTGGATGATGATGCAACCATGATATCTACCTGTGCCCTAGTGACACACCAACAT
The DNA here is from genome assembly GCF_030272615.1 of Cryptomeria japonica. Classification (NCBI taxonomy): domain Eukaryota; kingdom Viridiplantae; phylum Streptophyta; class Pinopsida; order Cupressales; family Cupressaceae; genus Cryptomeria; species Cryptomeria japonica. Next base: position 77,079,402 of record NC_081414.1, on the reverse strand, counting down.
CTAAGGTGTTTTCTCGTGTGCAATTCTCCTCCTATGCCAAGGCTATTGCCTATACCTCTCTATCCTCCTCTCCCATGGTTACTGCCTCTACCTCTCTATGCACTTGATCAACCCAATCAAGGTCCTCATCACTAAAGATAGGATCCTCAACCTTAGTCATCCAATCCAATTGTATATACACCACCTCTAGTGTGATGGGTGATCCCAAAACCTATCTGTGGTGAATGTGAAAGTTGTAAAGAACATAAACTAGATCATTCAACCTCTGCACTAACATGCTTTTATGCTTCTTGGAGTGTATGTCCTCAAACAAACTCCACTTGCGCTCGTAACCTGCAGCAATGCATGATTGGCCAAAGACTCAAACTACAATCCTTTGAAGATTTGGTATCTTAGCACCAAATCTTTTCCACCATGCATCTGAGACAATATTAACAAAAAATCAATCTCATTGTCCAACTTTAAGTTTCAATATTTATTAATAATGTAAAAAAAGGAAAAAATCTAATTTTTTAACTTAATTTATGCCCTTAATAGATTTTTACTTGGCTACAATGTTGATCAAGTTGCCTTCCATACATCTCGTGCAAATAGATCTCCTTGTGCATGTGTAAACATCTCAGTCTCAATGACTATTTGTGCTCCAACACCAGAATCAAGCATCATCTGCTCTATGACTATGTAGAGCCCACTCATAACCTCCTCATCCACCTTGAAAGCAAGGCAGAATTGGAATACCTGATTGAGGAAATAAGTAGCTTTGTGTAGGGGCTTGTGAAGATGGATGTGCCATTATCTATCAATGATTTTCCAAATGGGGCGATACTTATCCTCAACTCCCACATAAATGGATTTAATGGCCTCCTTCTCCTTGGTCATATCTATACCCTCATATATATAGTCCATTGCGGGCTTCTCCACATCAACAACTAATAGGAGAACCACTAAAGGCTCTTTGAACTGCAATTATTGTGAAACATTAATATAGGCAAGTGTGAACAAAAATAAGAAAATAAAATAAAAATATAATGTAGATATACCTTTACGAAATCCATAATTGAAACTCAGAAGGTTTGCTCATAAAAAATCTAGTTAGCCACATTAACCCATGCATTGGTCTTAGCATAAGATGAGGAAGTCCACTCCTCACTAACAAACATGTGCCTCAAGCTCACTTTTCCTGAAGAAAAGATTGTAATGTGATAAAATTGGTAGCAAAATGGGTTATTCCAAGATAAGCCAACTCCTTTCCTATGAGTTGCCAATCTAACTTGAGGACGTACGTATGGTTGTACTTGTATTTACAAATATTTTTGGCTATCGCCACATGCAATTTTATCAATGGAATCTTGCCAAGATCCTCCAATATGAGGTCAAGCCAATGAGCAACACAAGGAGTCTTGAATAATGATTGTTGCCTATCCATGAGTAGGCTAGTTTTAGCAACATAACTTGTTGTGTTATCTATAACTAGTTGCACCAAATTTTCCTCACCCACTTCAACTAAGATTCCCTCCAAAGCTTCATAAAGAAATTCAACATATTTTGTATTTCTTGAAGCATGAATAGATTTTATGAACAATGTGCCACTTGAGAAAGAAACAAAATCAATGATTCAATAAATTAAAAATTAGAAATCTTAATCGCTAAAGTAATGCATTTTGCGAAGTACAATTACCTGAGGATGAAACAAGAAAATTTAGAATTGTTCCATATCTTCTGTTAGTCCAACCATCAATCATGATGGTCCATCCCTTCTCCTGCATATCTCTTGTTGCTTGTCAATTGTGCCCTTTACATCGACCACCTTATGAGACAAAATGGGCCTTTTATTTCCTCATCATTAGGGGCTTTCAACCCCACTTGTAAAATTGAAAGTTTAAATTAAAAATTGAGAGTTTAAACCTGAATTTGACATACCTCTAAATATAAAAGTTCAAGAGAAAAGAATAAAACTATTTATATTAAAACACATAAAAATTGAATTACCTAATTGTGTAGAATAGAATGGTGCTATAGAACCAAAAATCTCCAATTGCACTTTTCGTCGCATCATATTTATCTTTGTTCCAACCCATGAGCCCAAGTGATGGTTGGGAGCTTGAAGTAGTGCATGGCAAAATATATGAAACTAATATAGATGCATGACCTCTAGGTCCAATGCTAAGACTGCCACTACCACTACCATTGCACGTACAAAATGGAAGAATGGAAGAAGAAGGCTCTCCACTTCCACCAATGGGTACCATCTCCTCTCTTTGCCTATCTTTTAGCTCTTTTTGCTGCTCAAAGGTTTCTAATTGAACTTGCACTTCACGCATGACATCAGTAGGCACATTCAAGTATGGCTTAACATCTCGACATGGAATTTGTGCAAGATGGTACTTAATCTGTTAATATCTTCCTCAAACAATGCTTGTTTGCAATGGAAATAAATTATCTCTCCTTTCTTTTGCCAAGGCATAGCATGTTTCCAACAAGAGTCCCTTCTAACTAAGGTTTCAGACATTGTGATAAGACAATTTATAAATCTAAAGAATGTTGGAATAACATATAAATGGAAAAAAATTAACATTTATAGTTTATAATTAAACTAGTATACAAAAATCTAGGTTTTGCAACTATAAAACTTATTTTTTATAAAAATAACTATGGTTTGTTCAACAAAAAAATTAAACAGACCCAAATTTTGTTCTTTGGTCCACTACAACAAAATAGAAAAAATAAATGTAAAAGAGAAATGAACTTTTTTATCTAAAAACCAAAATAAAGCTTTCAAAATGCAAACTTACCTTGAAAATCTTGCTTAAATTCAGTGTTGAGCTCTTCCCAACCCTTTGTAGACTTCTCTAAATGTACGAAAAGTAGCTACAAACCTGCTCAAATGTGATTCAACCAATGATTTTTGCTCAATATTCTTGTTGGTTTCCCTTCAATGCAATCTAATTTTGGCCCATACGTCTCTTTTTTCCTTCTCCTTTGACTTGAAAATGAAATGAAGTTGCTTTTAGGGTATAGGAGACAAATATAAGGCAGAAAACATCGAGTGGATTGCTTTTTTTTTTTCTTTTTTTTTCTTTTTTCCTTTTTTATGATCTTTCCTCACCCAAGCACAACCAAGTCTTTCCATTGGGACTCAGACTCGATGAGTCTAAGAGTCTGGGGAGTACAAGCAATTCCTAGTGATTCTGGTAACTGTGGCCCAAAGTAATTCAGATTTTTTGGTAGACTCAAGAAAAATAGAGACGACTTATGGACTGCCATTGTATCCCTCATCATTTTCAAGTTGAAAAGGTTTCAAGGAGAAAGCACACGGTAAGGTCAAGCCATTTCACTTTGGGTATTAAATTATTTTCTGCAGAAGATGTCCGACAATGCTTTTAGAATTGATCTTTCCACACAATTGGGCATCCGTGATGTTGCCAATGTTGATCTTCTCAAGTGCTACTATGAATCAACATTAGAGATTGAACTTCTCATCAGCCATCTTACTGATGTTCCTAGTTTTTAGCTTTTGCTAGATTCTAACCAAGTTTTTGGCACAAAGACTTGTTAGACACAAGACAGTTCCAGCACTTCCTACCTTGTTGCCATGCAATTGGATCTCTCGTCATCAGTTGTGTCAAGATTTCCCTTCTCTTTTGAGAGAATTGGAGCCCAATGCCACTATTGTTGGGAAGAATAATGAGGATTCATAGGATATAGCATAGCATGTTTATTTTATTATTTTATTAAGTTTCCATCATATGTAAAAGGTAAATGGTAAAAGTCAAAAGTTAAGGTTAGTTGTTCGGAGGATAGCATAAAATAGATAATTTCAAATTTGCTGATTATTAGTCTTTATGTTAGGATTTGAAAAATGTTTCCAAATCCTTTAATTTAAGCTTATTCATATGCCTATATAATTGTAATTGCACTTCACATATGTATATTAGAATTCCTGTCTGCAGTTTGTATTGGTTGCAGATATTAATGTCCTTTGCATAATCTAATCTCTGTTTTGGTGCTTCTCATTAACTTGTTATCCCATATACTAATCCATATAAAAGTATTTATAGGAACATCTACATAGGAAACCACTAAGTTGTATTACAATATAATGGGTATAAAACCAGGGACAGAAAAAAGCCATCTATAAGGGCCTAATAACTGATTCATTAAGATTACAAGCTTATAAGGACAGTCCCCTTGCATCAGAGTTCTGTTAGTCATAGAGAGAAACTTCTGCTCCTAGATGGTTTCTCAATGCAAGTATATTGATATGATAATGACTTTCTCTTGATGGCCCTATGTAATGCCCTTTTTAATAAAATACCCTAGTTTATTCTAGATTATAATTCTTAGTTATTAAAGGAGGGTTAAGAAAGGGAGTACCTTTAACTCTTTAATAGTAAAACCCTGTAACAAGTTAGGAAATAGTCTACCAATTATAACATATAAGTGATTAATGACAACATACTAAGTAAAGAATGAACTGATCATGATAAAATGAAGGAAGGCTAACTATGTAAAACAGGAAGACTAAATATGATTCATAAATCAAAGAGAGCCAACTATGATTAATAAAGTAAAGGAAAGCTAGATAAATATGAATGTAAAGATCAGAAATCTTGGGTCATAACCATAGGAATCCTCATTATCTTGATAGGGTGCCTTAGTAATGGTTCTCCCTAATCAAGTCACTTTGTGAGGGTGCCTAAATAATGGTTCTCCCTCTGTCTGAGAGGGTGCCTTAATAGTGGTTCTTGCTCTATCTGAGAGGGTGCCTTAATAACGGTTCTGTTGAAGTGAATTGACTCTAAGGGGGGGGGTGAATTAGAGTCTAAGAACTTAACTAATACAAGAAGTTTTGAAAGAGAAGTTGAAATTTCAGAAATGAAGTAAATAACATTTAATTTTATAAATGACACAGTAACATGGAACTTACAGATATAAAACAACAATTGTATGAATTAGCACAATGCAAAACAAATGAAATAATCCAACATATCAGAGCATGAAACTAATGGAAAACTTTTGACACATGACACAAAGATTTCATGAGTGGAAAACCCTCTTGGGGTAGAAAAACCACTCGTAAAGATCCTTTTTATTATAACAATGAGAACCAACTCTGTACACTGTCTTCAAGGAGCAACAACCACATCATAATTGCAAAAATATACTTGTGCAACTTTGAGATTATAAGAGTACAATTGAAACAATTTCCTTTTACAAATATACTGCTATAAAGTGCAGAGAAATCACATACTCTGTTATTTGTATGAAATACAATAATCCTTTCTGCCCTTGATTTCCAAAATCAAATTCACACTGAACTTCTGAAAACAGAGTTTTCACAATATGCAATGAAAAACCCTTTCAATCTTTTTCATTGATCACAGCAAGTCACGCACAGTTTTCCCTGCCTTATTTTTTTTTTCTTCACACTCACACATTTTTCAAAATGTCACGGCCATGATATGTATAAATGCCCAAAGATGTAGAATCAGTTCCAAAACTGAAATGAACTGTTTTTTTTTTTCTAAATCAAAACTGTTCGAAAAACAACCTTCCAAATATACCTTCCAAAATAGGGTAACTGTATTAGTTAGGGTTTCTAAACAAAGACATGATTTTTGTATAACATTTAAAAATAGTTATAAATTTGCTCCAGAAAACTGAAATCCGTATGAACAACGGATCTCTTCTTTATAGCATATAAAACCCTTGTAAAACTTTTGTTATCTTAAAAAAATAGTTACATGACCGTAAAAAAAAAAAGAACCATCAAACTCTTTATTCCTGCTCATCTCCTTTTACAAAAGAGAAAAACATTTTGCAATTTTTTACTGCTCTATAAAAATCTGAAATAGAAAAATCATTGTTAAAAGCCTTCAAATTACCCATGGCGGCACCTTCTAGGGTTTGTGCAACAAAATAAAACACTGTTGTTTATTCTTTTTCTTTTACCACTTAAGAAACCAAAATATAAAATGGGATTTCAAAACATTTGAAGTCCACAATAGAGTCTCGTGCAAGAATGCCAGGTAAGTTGATGCCAAGTCATTACGTGGTTGTACACATCATAAATTTCACTGAACAATATGCAGATGAGGCATGATAGCATTATTAATAAAAATATGGCAATGGTTTATCAACATGCCTTTCAAGATGTCACCCTTTTTTTTTGTTGTCAAGGGCAATCAAGAGTCAACAAACTCCCCCTTTGTCCTTGATGGCAAAAAAAACATGCCATCATTGACTTGAATCTCATAACCAACATACTCACTATACCATAAATATCGTTGTGTATCATGTATAAAGAAATCCAAATATAACTATCAATGATTTTTGTTTCTCCCCGTTTTTGTCTCAAGGACAAAGGGCAAAGCAACAGATGGCTGCTAGAGGAGCAAAGCTCCCCCTCAATTTGTGCACGAAGTGAGAATACCAGATTGAGAGAACTCCCAACCTTTCCCGAAGCCTTTCAAATGTTTCTTTGGATAAAGCTTTGGTAAAAATATCAGCCACTTGTGCCTGAGAAGGCACATACAAAAGCTGAAACTCATTAGCCAACACTTGGTCCCGCAGAAAATGTAATTTGATAGCAACATGTTTAGTGCGAGAATGCATAACAGAATTTTTGGAAAGACTAATAGCACTTGTATTGTCACAAAAAATTGAAATAGGCTTAGCAACATAAATACCCATATCAACAATTTGGTGGGACATCCATATCAGTTGTGTACAACATGCAGTGGCAGCAATGTATTCAGATTATGCAGTGGACAAAGTAACACAGTCTTGCTTTTTGCTGTGCCAGGCAACAAGACAGTCACCTAGAAAGAAGGCAGCACCATTGGTGCTCTTACGATCATCTATACAGCCAGCCCAATCAGAATCAGTGAAACCAACAAGAGTGAAATCATTATTGCGAGGATACCATAAACCATAGTCTAAAGTACCCTGAATATACTTGAAAATTCGTTTCACAACATTCAAATGAGATTGTTTTGGTGCAGATTGAAAACGTGAAACCAAACATACTGCAAACATCAAGTTTGGTCTAGATGCAGTCAAATATAATAAACTGCCTATCATTGATCTATACTCTGATTGATTTACCTCAGGTGAGTCATCAGACTTAGATAATTTACAACCAGTTTCCATTGGAGTGCTAACTGGTTTGCAGTCTGTCATGTTAAACTTCTTAAGCATTTCTTTGGCATATTTAGTTTGTGATAGAAAAATGCCTTGTTTAAGCTGCATTACTTGAAGACCAAGGAAGAAGGTTAATTCACCTAACATGGACATTTCAAATTCAGATTCCATGATTTTAGAAAACTTTTTAGACAAGGAATCATTATTGCAGCCAAAAATAATGTCATCCACATATACTTCAACAACTAGAATGTCATTACCTGCGACCTTAACATACAAATTGCTGTCCACTCCTCCTTTAGTAAATTCATTTCCTGTAAGATGAGCATCCAATCTGGAGTACCAAGCTCTTGGAGCTTGTTTGAGGCCATAGAGTGCCTTTTTTAATTTGTACACATAATCAGGTTTATCTGTAGATTCAAAACCTTCTAGTTGTTCCATATAAACTTCTTCATCAAGATAGCGATTGAGAAAAACAGTTTTGACATCCATCTGGTAAACTTTAAAATTTTTATAGCAAGAGTATGCAAGAAATATTCGGATTGATTCTAATCTAGCTACAGGTGCAAATGTTTCACCAAAGTCTATCCCTTCTTGTTGTGCATAACCCTTACAAACAAAACGTGCTTTATTTCTAACAACCTATCCAGATTCATCAAGCTTATTTCTAAACACCCATTTGCCTCCTATCACATTTTTATCATCTGGCCTAGGCACTAACACCCATGTTTGATTCTTTTCTATTTGATTAATTTCATCTTTCATAGCATTTAACCAACATTGATCGGATAAAGCATTAGAAACATTTTTAGGTTCAAAATCAATTACCAAACAATAGTGCTCAGCTATTTGAGCTTGTTCAGTAGTTTTTGCTCTTCTTCTGGTTAAAATCCCTGCATCCATGTTACTAATAACCTGATTTTGAGGATGTCTCTTTGTAATAATCCTTGAAGGAGTATACTGAGGAATTCTTGTTTCTGTATTTGAATCCTCTGCATTTGAATCTTCTACATTTGAATCCTCTTCATTAGAGATTGATTTGCTCATTTCATTTTTCTTTTCTATTTCCGTAGATTTAGGAACTTGATCAAGCTTCATTGGAGCATCTTCTTCAACATCCTACAAATCATTACTTAACAAAAACTGTTCATCAAATCTCACATTGATTGTTTCAACAATTTTCTTCAACCTATTATTGAAACATCTATAAGCTTTGCTCTGAGTAGAGTATCCAAGAAAGATACCCTCATCAGTCTTAGTATCAAAACTTCCTAGATTTTCCTCATCCCTCTTAATATAACATTTGCAACCAAATATTTTGAAATATTTAATGGAAGCTGCTTTACCATACCAGAGTTCATAAGGAGTAAAAGTAGATTTTTCTCTGATTTGCACACGATTCAAAATATAGACTGATGTATGAATAGCCTCTTTCCAGTGTTTATCTGGCAAATTGGCTTCATTTAGCATTGTACGAGCCATCTCCTTCACAGTCCTATTCTTACGCTCAACTACTCCATTTTGTTGAGGTGTTCGTGTAGCTGCATACTGCCTTTTGATTCCATGTTTTTCGTAGTAATCCACAAATTCCTATGATGTAAACTCACCACCTTTGTCAGATCTTAAACATCTTAATTTCAAATCTGATTCATGTTCTACCATTTTCCTGAAAACTTTAAATCTATCAAATGCTTCAGATTTGTGTTTTAGAAAAGTAACCTAGACCATTCTAGTATAATCATCAACAAAGAGCATAAAATATTTATCTCCATTGATTGATTGAGTCCTTGTAGGACCACATAAATCTGTATGTACAAGTTGTAATGGCCTAGTAGAAAAATGCTTTTTTGATTTAAAAGATACCCTTGTATGTTTGCCCTTAAGACATTCTTTACATATCGCATTTGTTGGTTTGCTTAGAATAGGTAGACCTCTGACATTTTGATTCTTACTAATTTTCACAAGATAGTCAAAATTCACATGACCCAGACGTTTATGCCAAAGCCAATTTTCTTCAATCTGACTCACAAGACACATACTTTTATGATTTTCATAATCAGTGGAATCAAGTAAATTATAAATATTACCAAAGGTTCTCAATCCAATAGCAACAACCCTTCCAGAACTTTTTGTGATAGTGCAACCTTGAGAACTAAAAGATACATTATACCCACTATCACATATTTGACTGACACTGAGAAGGTTGTGTTTTAAACCCTCAACATAATATACATCATTAATGGGAGTGTCATCATTTAAGAATAATGTTCCTTTACCTTCGATGTGAATACCTGAATTGTCCCCAAATTTAACAAGTCCACCATCATAATCTTCCAAATGAAGAAATTTATCCTTATCACCTGTCATATGGTGAGAACATCCACTGTCCAACACCCACATGGTTCTCCTATTGGAAAGAAGTGCAGTTTGTATCAACATGGATTGCTCAGTACTAGACACAAACTTAGGTTTCCATTGTTCTTCATCACTTTGTTTTGATTTACATTGTCTAGTAGTATGCCCAAAATTGTTGCATTTAAAACATTTTACCGTATTTGAAAATCCATAATTTTGTTTGTGTCCAAACATGGGAGTTCTGTGCTTTATAAATCCGCAAGTACTGACCTTGTGACCAAATTTATTGCAATAAAAACAATATCCATTGAAGAAACCAAATCTAAAAGATCTGTTAAGAGAATATGTTGGATTTTTGTTTGCTGTCTTAAAATTCAAATTTTCTGTTTTGTTCTTACAAAAACCAACACCAGTCAAATCTTTGTGATGTTTTTGTTTATCAAAAATATCATTCAGATGCATAGTACTCTCATATTGACCAACTTGTTTTTGCAGAGAAGAAACTTCTTGTTCTAAGACTTTGATTTTCTTATCTCTATCTTCAAGAAGAGATTTCAGATTTTCATTTGCTAAATTTGAGTCATTCAATTCAACTCGTAGAATCTGATTTGAACTTTCATGTGAGACTACTAATTTTTTTAATCTTTTTATTTCTTTGAGTGCACAGAGTAACTCTCCCTCAAGATCGATTTCACCTTGGTCTAGAACAGATTGATTTTCAGATTTGCTAGTTGAAGAAGATTCTATTTCTGCCATAAGTAGTGTCTCATCTCCTTCACAAGGTGAATCATCTGATTCTCCTTCAGAGTCTTCTTTTGTGAAGAGACTCTTCTCTTTCTTAAAGGTATTGAATTTCTTTTTAGGATTCCACATTTTCTTTTTGTAGAATTTTTCTGGTTTTTTTTCTTCGCTATTTAGATCACTTAGAGGACATTGAGCAGCAAAGTGCCCAGTTTTCCCACAATTAAAACATTGAAGGGTAAATTTACCCTTATATTTCTTTTCAATTTTCTAACAAGTAGAGCTTCAATAGCATCTGAAAGTTCAGATTCACTATTAGGTTCTTCTTTCTTTTCTACTCTAAAAGCTGTTTCTTTTGAAGTAGAGGAATTGCTGCCAATTCTCATTTCATAGGCAGTAAGAATACCTTGCAGATTATCAAGAGTCATTGTAGAAAATCTTTTCTTTTCTTCTAAGGTTGATACCTTAGTTTCAAATTTTGGCAATAAGGTTCTAATGACTTTTCTAACAACATCTTGTTCATCCACTATTTCACCAAGACCTCTTCTAGAGTTTACTATCTTATCAATTCTTAGAAGATAGCTTGCAATAGTTTCATCATCTTTCATTCTCAATGCCTCAAATTGATTTTTGAGTGTGAGAATCTTTGATTCTTTTACTTTTTTATCTCCTTGATAAATTGTTTCTAGTTTATCCCAGATCTCATGGGCTGACTTACAATGCATGACCTTTACAAACACATCTTTTGTAAGACCACATAGGAGTGCATGTTTGGCCCTAGCATTTAATTCATATTTTGTTTTATCACCAGGGTCTGTAGGAATAATATCAGGAACTTTATACTTAGTTGTAACAATATTCCACACATTAAGATCAACAGAGATCAAATATGTTTCCATTCGAATTCTCCAGAACACATAATCAGTGCCATCAAAATGAGGAGCTTTGGAAAGTGAAGCAACTTCTTGATTTTGAGCCATTTGAACTTTCAAACAACCAGGAACAATCCCTAGGAAAGACCTATATGGAGGGATCCTACGCTCTGATACCACTTGTTGGAAGTGAATTGACTCTAAGAGGGGGGGGCGGTGAATTAGAGTCTAAGAACTTAACTCATACAAGAAGTTTTGAAAGAGAAGTTGAAATTTCAGAAATGAAGTAAATAACATTTAATTTTATAAATGACACGGTAACATGAAACTTGCAGATATAAAACAACAATTGTATGAATTAGCACAATGCAAAACAAATGAAATAATCCAACATATCAGAGCATGAAACTAATGGAAAACTTTTGACACATGACACAAAGATTTCATGAGTGGAAAACCCTCTTGGGGTAGAAAAACCACTCGTAAAGATCTTTTTTATTATAACAATGAGAACCAACTCTGTACACTGTCTTCAAGGAGCAACAACCACATCATAATTGCAAAAATATACTTGTGCAACTTTGAGATTATAAGAGTACAATTGAAACAATTTCCTTTTACAAATATACTGCTATAAAGTGCAGAGAAATCACATACTCTGTTATTTGTATGAAATACAATAATCCTTTCTGCCCTTGATTTCTAAAATCAAATTCACACTGAACTTCTGAAAACAGAGTTTTCACAATATGCAATGAAAAACCCATTCAATCTTTTTCACTGATCACAGCAAGTCATGCACAGTTTTCCCTGCCTTATTTTTTTTTCTTCACACACACACATTTTTCAAAATGTCACGGCCATGATATGTAGAAATGCCCAAAGATGTAGAATCAGTTCCAAAACTGAAATGAATTGTTTTTTTTTTTAAATCAAAACTGTTCGAAAAACAACCTTCCAAATATACCTTCCAAAATAGGGTAATTGTATTAGTTAGGGTTTCTAAACTGAAACATGATTTTTGTATAACATTTAAAAATAGTTATAAATCTGCTCCAGAAAACTGAAATCCGTATGAACAATGAATCTCTTGTTTATAGCATATAAAACCCTTGTAAAACTTTTGTTATCTTAAAAAAAATAGTTACATGACCGTAAAAAAAAAAGAACCATCAAACTCTTTATTCCTACTCATTTCCTTTTACAAAAGAGAAAAAAATTTTGCAATTTTTTACTGCTCTGTAAAAATCTGAAATAGAAAAATCATTGTTAAAGCCTTCAAATTACCCATGGCGGCACCTTCTAGGGTTTGTGCAACAAAATAAAACACTGTTGTTTATTCTTTTTCTTTTACCACTTAAGAAACCAAAATATAAAATGGGATTTCAAAACATTTGAAGTCCACAATAGAGTCTCGTGCAAGAATGCTAGGTAAGTTGATGCCAAGTCATTACGTGGTTGTACACATCATAAATTTCACTGAACAATATGCAGATGAGGCATGATAGCATTATTAATAAAAATATGGCAATGGTTTATCAACATGCCTTTCAAGATGTCACCCTTTTTTTTTGTCGTCAAGGGCAATCAAGAGTCAACAGGTTCTCCCTCTATCTGAGAGGGTGCCTTAATAGCGGTTCTCCCTCTATCTGAGAGGGTGCCTTAATGGCAGTTCTCCCTCTATCTGAGATAATGTTCAGCAGTATCAAAGATTAGATTCATAAACATGTATGTGTTGCCAACCAAATATGCAGAATGTTATCAACATCAGTCATAAATATGCAAGGTGTTAATACTGCAAATATACAAATATTATCATGCAAAATTACCATATAACACATCTACAGTTTGCTGTATATAACTCCTGGAATTCATACCAATTCGGATATATGGCTGAGTATATTTGTAGCAGGTATTAGGCTTTTGTCTTATTACTTCTTCCTTTATTTTGCTCGATTACCTCTTCTATAATGGTGGTAAAACCACCATCAATGGTCATGTTCTTTAGAGGTAGTGACTCCTTTGAAAGATCGCTGCCTTTCCTTCATCGCTTTTCTCAACCACGGCAACCCAGGCTGTGCACTCCAATCAATGCAATGATCGATACTGGAATAATCAGCATATATGCTCCATCTAATTCCCCTTTGCTGGAATGATGTCAAAGTTGAGTCAAACCCTATCTTATATCTTGCTTATTGAAGGGATTGGTTGTGTTGAAAGGAACATGTCTAATGCCTTTTCCCAAATCGCATCTCTTACCATGTGCAAATTGTGCCATTCTATAACAAACCAATTTGTTAATCAAATCGTGTCTTTTCATAATGAACGGTTTTCTTGTAATTGTTTTATATTTTTAGTTCCTTGGTTAATAGTCATTTACTTTTTTTTATGTAATTAGCTTTTAAGCTTAATTTATCTTTCACGCTTAATTTAGCATTTAGCTCTTTAGTCTTTTACTTTAACGTTATGTTCTAATTATAGAACATCATCTTGTAACTTCTATATATAAGTGTGTATATCGTTCAATGTAATTATCCGATTATTGAATCATTCATTCAATTTATTTTTCATGGTATCAGACCATGGAAATTAAAAATTTCGAAAGTTATTGTTATTCAAATTTTTTGAAGTTTTTATTGAAGAGATTTTTTTTAATTTAAAAAAAAAAAAAAAAAAGAGCAAGTTCATTTCCTCTTCCTAGGCAGATTTTTTTTTTTTTGCAGGTTGAAAATTTTCCTAGGGTTTCAACAATTTTCGACTAGGGTTTTGAGTTTTTGACCCTTCAGTTCAAGTCGAAATTTTATTCTGGTTGCAGATTCTTGGTAGGTTTTTCGAGACCTAAACTGGGTCGTCATCATATTTTTCTGTGTATCGTTTTCAGTGCCTCGATTTTCAGATTCTTGGTGGGTTTTTCGAGAGCTCTTTTGGGTTGGTCTCAGATTTTTCTAGGTGCCTCATTTTCCATGCCTCGAATTTTGTGCCAGCGAATTTGCCTTGGAATTTAAAAACAGTTCACAATTTTTGCTAATTTTGTGGACACCAGGAATTTTGTTGTCTTTTGGGCACTGTTTATGCTGTTTTAAGTTTGCAGAAAATTTTAATTTCTGGGTTTCTTCCAAACCTCGAAATTCGTGCCTTGGAATTCATGCCAAAATTCTCCTATAGGTTTTCAGTTTTTTCAGCAGCTGCTTCTATTATGATTTTTTTTAAAATCAAATTCTTTTGTCTCTTGCTTTCACTTAGTTGACCTCGATCAACCTTGATTTCCGTGATGGCATCATTAACCAATATCATGTTGGAACACAGTTAGAAGTTCAACGACCGCAACTAAAACACCTAGAAATAGCATACGCTTACCATCTTTGAGTATCATTGCCTTGATCAACTTGTTTTGGGCAAGGAATCTCGTCCTACAACAACAGGTGATGATCAAGACAAACATGATGTGAAGAATCGAGAGGCTATCATGCTTATCAAACTCTCCGTCACAGATGATCAACTCCCACAGGTGCCTTCAAGTAAAACAACAAAAGAGATTTGGGATCTTTTGAAGGATCTTCATGAAATGTCCGACAAGGGCTGAGCTTTCTTTTTGAAGAATATGTTGTTTTCTATCATGATGGATGAGAAGTCATCTATCCTGGCACATCTTACAAAGATCAAGGACATCCGTGATCAGTTGGAAGCTATAGGCCGAACCATGGTGGAAGAGGATATGGTAGTGATCATGCTGAAAAGTTTTCCCAGATCCTACGAGCATTTAATTAATACGCTCAATATCTCCTCTAGTGTTGATTTGAAGTTTCCTAATCTCTGCAACAAGCTGCTATAGCAGGATCGATGGAAGCAGCGCTAGTTCATCCATTGAATAGGCTTTCACAGCCTCAGCTTCGCATAAGTACAAGGGTTCGTCCTTCCAGCAGAAAGGACAAGGTCAAGGTCAACCTCTGCAGTCTTCCAAAAAGAAGAGCTTATAGTGTTCCTACTGTCATATATATGGCCATTTGGTGAAAGATTGTCGGAAATTGATAGCATCCCAACAATCCAACAGGGAGGGTCCAAGCAGAAAGCCAATTTTGCCACACATCCCGATCAGAACGAATCTGCATTCTATGTGTTCATGGCCCAAACCTCCTCTGACGATGTTCAATCATTAGCTTGGTACATTGACTTTGGAGCCTCTCCACATTTCACACATCGTGGGGATTGGTTTACAGAGTACATGCCTTTCACTGATTCAGTGATCTTTGGTGGAGGCAAAGAGTATACTGTTGTTGGCAAGGGCAATGTTCAGATTTCATCTGGTGGGAGGGATTTAATATTCCTCAATGTATACTTTGTACCTGGTATGAAGCTCAATCTATTGTCAGTCAGTCAGATTATGCAGCATTCACCACAGCTGGATGTCGTCTTTGGGTTGCACAAGTGCAACATTGTTGATAGGGAGACTCACACTACAGTTGCAGTTGGTATTGAGGATCATGGTCTTTATAGACTTGTTGATTCTACTAGTTCTCAGGAGCTCGCCATGGCAGCTAGGAGTACTTCCATCAACACTCTTTGGCATTAGCGATATGGGCATCTCAATGTCCACTATCTCTCTCAGTTGGTTTGAGAGGATCTAGTCGTAGGATTACCTGAGATTCAAACTCAGAATCATGGAGTTTGCAGAGCGTGTCAAGCTAGAAAGCAGCATAGGACTCCGTTTTCAGATGGAGACGCTTAGAGAGCATCCAAGGTCTTGCAGCTCGTTCATGCAGACATCTGTGGTCCCATGAACACTCCATCAGTCACTGGATGCAGGTATTTTCTATTATTTGTTGATGATTTAAGCAGACGCATGTGGGTTTATTTTCTTAAGCAGAAATCAAAGGTGTTCACCATGTTTCAGATGTTTAAGGCCTTAGTGGAAAAAGAGTCTAGCTGTCAGATAGTCACTCTTCGATCCAACAATGGAGAGGAATTTTGTTCTATAGACTTCACCAACTTTTGTGCATCACATGACATTAAGCATCAACTTACCACACCTTACACCCCACAGCAAAACGGTGTTGTTGAGTGTAGGAACCGTACAGTCACTGAGATGGCTCGGTCTATGTTGGAGCATAGAAATGTTCCAAAACACTTTTGGGCGGAAGCGGTCTTCACTGTAGTCTACCTTTTGAACCGGTCTCCCACAAAGGCCGTTAAGAAGATGACTCCAGAGGAAGCTTGGTTTGGCAGGGAGCCCAAAATTAGTCATTTGAAAGTTTTTGGCTCTACAGCTTATGTTTGGATTCCAGATGCCAAGCGCACCAAACTGGATCCAAAGAGTTAGAAATTGATGTTCACTAGCTACAGTGACAACCACAAGGCATATCGGCTGATTGACATAGACACTAATCACCTCATATTTAGTTGAGATGTAGTATTTGATGAAGAAAAGGGCCTTTTCAGCCTTCTTCTTATGATTTAAGCACTGAGGATCAGCCTCCAAAGGCTGTAAGTATGGGTGTTCGTCTTCCCTTAGCTCCACCTGACTCTGAAGTTGTGGGGTCTCCCAGGCATGACATTGCACCCCCTGACTTTCCTTAGGATCTTCTAGATCCACATCCAGAGGAGCTTGCTCTAGATATTCCAGGTAATCTTCATCTTACAGCAGATGTTGGTACTTCTACTCTTCGCCTAAGTGGTGGGCCAAGACCATTGGTGATCTTCATGATGATGAGCTCATTGAGGGTAGATCAGTTAGGGGTAAGAGCAAGAAACACAGTTAATTTTGCTCTTATGGCCAACATTCACAGTATTTATGAGCCTCAAACATATACAGAGGCTAAAAGGTGTACCTGAATGGGAAAAGGCTATGACAGCTAAGCAACATAGTCTTTTGAAAAACAACACTTGGGTATTGTCTGATCTTCCTCCAAGAAAGAAGCCCATTGGCTGCAAATGGGTGTTTAAAGTCAGTATAAAGCTGATGGAAGCCTTGATAAGTACAAGGTTCGGTTGGTGGCAAAAGGGTTTTCACAGAAAGAGGGCATCAACTATGAGGAGACATTTGCTCCCACAGCCAAGATGAGTACCATTAGGCTTGTCCTCACTCTCTCAGCTCAATTTGGATGGAAAGTCCATCAAATGGATGTCAAGAGTGCCTTTCTCAATGGTGATTTGTTGGAAGAAGTCTACATGACGCAACCTCCAGGTTTCAAGGTTGCCGGTAAGGAACACCAGGTATGTAGACTAGTCAAAGCACTCTATGGCCTCAAACAAGCTCCTCGTGCATGGTACATCAAAATTGATAAGTACTTGATTGATCAACGCTTTCAGAGGAGTCCTTCAGATCCCAATTTGTATGTCAAACATACTAGTGATGATATTCTATTTCTAGTAGTCTATGTTGATGATCTCATCATTACTGGCAATGCAACACATCTGATCATGCAGGTCAAACAAAATTTGTGTCAACATTTTGATATGACAGATTTGGGACTTCTCCATTATTGTCTCAGTGTAGAGGTTTGGCAGATTGATAGCCACATATTCATTTCTCAGTCAAAGTATGCCAAGAGCCTACTGGATAAGTTTCGAATGCAAGATTGTAAACTTTCATCTACACCTATGGAGATAGGGCTCAAATTATCAGCCAAATCAGATTCACCTGTAGTGGATAAGTCTTCATTCAGGCAACTAGTGGGCAGCCTCATCTATCTCACCGGCACTAGACCTGACATTAGTTATGCTGTGAGTTATATTTCTCGCTTCATGTCAGCCCCAAAAGTTGAACATTGGGTTGCAACGAAGCGTGTGCTTAGATATGTGAAGGGCACTCTTGATTTTGGCATTCTGTACAGCAGAAGCAAAGATCCTAGGCTGGTTGGTTTCATAGACTTAGATTGGGTAGGTTGTGTTGATGACAAAAAGTCAACTTCTGGGTATGTTTTCAGCTTGGGTACAGGTGCAGTCACATGGACCAGCAAGAAGCAACAGATAATAGCTCTTTCCTCGATCGAACCAGAGTATCGGGGAACTCTCAAGGCAACATGTGAGGCAATTTGGCTACGTAGGATGCTTGCAGACATGCAAATGTCTCAACCAAGACCTACTCCTTTGTTTTGTGATAATCAAGGGGTTCTAAAATTAGCCAAAAATTCAGTCTTCCATGAGCGGACAAAGCATGTGGAGCTTCATTGTCATTTCATCCGCTAGCATGTTGAAGATGGATCAGTGATATTGCAATACATTCCTATAGAAGATCAGACTGCAGATATCCTCACCAAGTCCTTGAGCCCAACAAAGTTTCTCAAATTTAGAGGGCAACTTGGTGTGATAGATAGCATGACCATTAAGGGAGGGTATTAGAATATTTAATTCTATGTTAGTCACCTATTTTTAGTTCCTTGGTTAATGGTCATTTACTTTTTTTTTATGTATCATTGCCTTGATCAACTTGTTTTGGTTAACGGTCTTTTACTTTAACGTTATGTTCTAATTATAGAACATTCGTCTTGTAACCTCTATATATACGTGTGTATATCGTTCAATGTAATTATCCGATTATTGAATCATTCATTCAATTTATTTTTCAAATACATATCATAAATATTTAACAGGATTTGACTTCCTTGCAAATGTTTACTTCTAAAATGCTAAAATGATTTCCGTTTCTCATATACAAGAACCACAAGACAATTAAAACTAGTAACTATTTAGTGTACCAGAACCTTAAATACTTTTTAATGTGCATACCCAAGTAGTAGGAAAATAATGTAAGAAACATATGATTGATGGCAAATACGTCAGTGCATGTGAAAAGCTATATGGAGATTTGCTATGTTTCTACTCTCCTCTTACCTTCCTTTGGCAATCTCACAAGATATTGAAAATCTGAGTGGCATGACCTATTATATGGCATCCAATCCCTGTCTTCAGAATTTTTGACCTGTCTCATCCAAGACTCTCAACAATTCTTAACTGCAACTACATGACAAACATCAATGCAATGAAGAAGCATGGAGCCAAACCCTTTTCAAAAATAGTTTCAATGCTGTGGAAATGACATGAAGTTAAGTAACAAATATCTCTTACAGGTGGCAGGTCTGATATAGCATCAGCAAGAACTAATGCTTCACGCAGTTGCGGCTTGTCTATTTCATCATATGCGACAGCATTGTGCTGATACAAGAAAGAAGATAATGCAGATTTTCAAATGAAGTACCTTTTTCACCTACATAAAAATAACTGCAACATGGTCAAACCATTGTAAATTCAAAAGTTAAATATAAACCCTTTTACCTCCCAGCTAACAGGAAAACTGCCTTTGATGACAACATCGTGTGTTGGCAAAGGATATGGTGGAAGAATCTGCAACCAAAATTCCTCACAAATTTAATTAATGGGTCACATGAACAAATCACTATATATTACTTAAAGGCTGTACACTATCTCCTGCTTATTTCAGGATCAAAGACTTATTGAAGACAAAAGGTATTAATAATAGCATTACTTTTAACAATTCAATCATTTTTCTCAGTTACAAATTAAGATGAAAATGGCAGTAGTACAGTACCCATTACTCTGACACGTGCAATAATGACCATCATGTAATTCAGAAAATTGTAACCAAATATTTTTCTCAGACCAAAGTGTGTACGTATCCTTTTTACATGCTTCATCTATAGCTAATTGACTAGAAGACAGATATTGGTGCCAGAAACAGTGTTTTTTCTGAGGATACTCAGTATGTTTCCTAGCCATCAGTATGTTTCAGCTAGGAAACATCTGTGGATATAACATAAAAATATAAAGAAATGTATATATTGGGTTGGAAATAACTTGGTTGGTTTACAAGTTTTAACTCTTTTTTTTTTGTAAATTTCTGAAAATTTTAATGCAAGGTTTAACTTGGAAACTGTAATGTACCCTTTCGAGGAGTAGCCCTAAATGACCCATTTAGCTTATTTAATTCCCGCCGGCTAATTTTAGGCTAAATCAGGGAATAATTTAATTAATTAAATAAAGTTGTTCAATCAAGATAAAAATTCGGATGAGTTGACTTTATTAATTTTATGAAGTGACTTATGTAAATTAAAAGGGAAATATAAAGAGTCACTTTATAAAGGTGCTTTAAAGAAATGTTTTTCGTAATGTCCTCATTTTTGCGCCTTCCTAAGCATCGGTTATTTTTATGGATTAGCCTATGACTTTGGTCCCCATATTCTAATGGAGTGTTTAGGGGGCCTATTTGTGGGTGATTCAGGGCTTTTTGGCTGATCCTTGGGTTGTTTATTTCGGTACTCTCCATCTCAGAGATTCAGTTTTTTGGTGGTTTGCCTTCCAAAGGTCTTTTAGGCTTCGTTTGTACATACTATTTTTAGTAAGTCTCTTGAGCATTAGGTCCCATACTATTTATAGTAAGTCATCTAGACGGTTAGAGGGTACCATGGCTATTACTAGGTAGTTGGCAGAATTAATTAAATGTTCCGACGTAGGCATTTATTAGAGTTAATGATTAATATTAATTTCAACTTTAATAATATTAATTAAATTAATGACTTTATATTAAGGGGATATAAGGAGAATTAATTGCATAACTTATTTTAATGATTATAAAGTCATTTATTAAGCCTTTATGTGGGCACCAACTACATTAAATGATTAATTGAGATGAATGAAATTATGAAAGTGCATTTCATTTCCTCCAAGTCGTGGGTTTTTGAGAAGGATATAAAAGGGCTCTTGAGAGCTCGTTAATTCATTCTTGGTTGCAAACTGATGAGGCTTTTTGGAGGGCAAGGGTTGGCTATTGAAGATTCAAGCTTATTGAGGATGAAATCGGTTGATAATCTCATTCAGGGATTATACCAGGGCATAGTTGTTTCAGATTTCCAAAGTTATTTAGGGGTTTACAGAGTTGTTTGAAGGCATATTGAAGAAATTTATTTCAGGTTGGAGGCCATTAATGTAATCTCCCTCACCTAGTCTGATATGAAATTTCAGTTTTTGACCCCTTTGGAATTTTGTCAAACACTTGTCTTACAAGTGCTTAGCTTGCTGTTCTCAATTCAGTTTGTTATAAGGGACATAGATCACTCAAAACTTAATGAAGATCATCCATTAATAACCTGAAAATGAAGTGTGATGACCAAATGTAGAGTATAGACAGCAATCTATCACAAGTGAAGCTCATAACATGATATCTATGAACTGACATTTTGTCAAATAGATGTCATTCAACCTCAGAAAACTTGATCATACAAAATGCAGCCACAAACCACTTCAAACTTCAATGGTTATCAAATGATTCTTGTTTTCAACAATAAGAGGGCTAATATAACATAATTTGAATGATATAGGATGACCAAACAACACTACTTTCCCAATATATGATTATATGGCATCAAGAGTGTTCATGAATTAATGGAACAGCAGACTGACAGAATTACAAACAGTTGGCCAACATCTTTAGACAATGACACCCAGTGAGGTAGCCTTCTAATTGTTTATATATGAGACAAAAAGCTTTATTACATAAGCCGATTTACATCTATGCATTTATTACTGAGACACATACATTTTCAGATCTGTCTGAAAACATAAGACTGATATTATTATTTTAACCACTGAAAATGTAATGTAAAATGAGCAACGAGGAACCTGAGATATCTGCAATGATGAAGGGAGCAATAACGGCTGTCTTCTAGTCAAATCATGCCACAAGAACTGCCGCCTTGACTGCTGTAAGTAAATGCCTCAGAGATGTCGCTGTCACTGCACTTAGATGACTCCCAAATTGCTTCCAACCTGATTGGATTTCTTGCTAATGGCAGCGCTTGACTTCTTTGATGATTTTTGGGCAACAAGAAGTGTCTAAAGGTGAGATTGATGGCACAAGGAGGTGGTGGACCAGTCTAGGTTCGGCCTCTCCAATAAATTAATATTGGCACCCTAAACACCCAATAAATGCTTTAATGGAATCGCCTAGATGTCCCCTTCAATCTGCAATCATCACTGGCCAAAATCGATGCATCAATGAAGAGATATGAATCAAAATGTGGGTCTGCTACTGTTCATGACCACTGTAGCGACGGCACTGTTCACGACCACTGGTCACAGCAAGGTGAAAAGTCTTCAATCTGCCTCCAATTTCCAGAATTAAGTCGCCTTATTGCCAAGAGGATATCGCCAAATTAGTCTTGCACAAAGATGAATGTATCAATAAGGTGATCTCTAAATATGAGTTTGAAGCACAACCACACAAAATCTGATATGAACTCAATAATCTCAAATGAGATGACTGAAATATCACCTCCTCTATGCAACTCCTCGAGAGATCTTTCACCCTCTCAGTTATGCGATCAATGGGAGTTTCCGTTCCCAAAGACCCTTAGTTTGCAGATGCCAACTTGGTTCTACAAAACCAATTCAATCAACAATTCACAATTCAAGTTTGCTTTCTCCCCCATCTCCCTCTTCTATTTATCTTTTTTCATAACTCGTCATGAGACACCTTCTAGAAGGGGGTAGGTACACTTTATTTATTTTTATTAAGTGACTATTAATTATTATTTTATTTTTATACTTTAGTCACTTTTAATTAAATTTATTAAATATAAAGTCACTTTTTAATAAATAATTTATTTTAATAACTTTATAAGAAATTAATTTAATTAATTTCTCCTTCTAACGCTGCTGACGTGTCTGAAATCGCATTGCTGCAAACTCCATACGGCCCGCAGAATAGAATAACCAGCTGAGTATCATATCCTCTCTTGAGATAAGGAAGTCCCTAATGCTGTTTTTGGTTTGATCAAAGGGGATGACCTCAAGGTTTTGATTGTCAGGTCTTGACTGCGGGACTACTTAGTGGTTTGATGTGTTTTTGCTGGAAACACAAGGGGACTTACGATTTGCAACAACCTGGTCTGTTGTGATTCTCGAATTACGCAATAAAGAGCAAAAGGAAAGGGTTAGGAGATCTAAAACTAACAACACAGGTATGCGGGTAGACGGATTCAACATAACCAATTCCTGCTTGGCCATAATAGCTCACAACCTTGCAGGAATGGTGCAATCTTCAAAGGGACTTGGAAGATTTTCAGACTGGAGATGCACGACTAAGCACCCAATTTTGGCGCAGCTCAGACAGACACTTGCAATTGAACTAAGCACAATTAAAGGCTCAGGTTAACCATACAAAAGGATACACAATCAGTATATCCTCAATGGTATGAGCCTGAATCTATCAAATACCTGCACACCCAAAATAGAAAGATCTATCTAAAATGCTGAGAGAAACCATGCAAACAGGATGAAAACAAGACAATAAACACCAATTCAATGTCTATATATTGATTTCAGCAGCCTATTACAACAATTTCTGCAACATCTCTATGCCACTGCTAAGATCTAACCTATTCTAACTCTTAAATCTAACTATCTAACAATCTCTAACTACCTAACCATCTTACCCTTTACAAAAGAAAGGCCTCTGCCTTTTATAGATATTACAATTTTGAATCGAAGGCTAGGATGGACTGCATCCAAGGGTCCTGATCTGCCTTCCAGAAGCTGGCAGCTTTAACCCATGCCGAATTAATTCTCAGTTATCCAACCAGCAACTATCTCAACTACCTGCCACTATTTGGCTTTAATTCAGGTCTATCCAATCTTCTTGGTTGTTGGGAATAGTTATCCACAAAAATATCTTGTGCGGGACCCATAGGCAGTTTACAATAAAGCAGTTTTAGCTTTTTAGAAATTGAATTCCTGGAATTAAATCCAGCTATGTGCTTTCTTGAGAATGCATAGACTTGGAGCATTCAGAGTGTTCTTTGGTCTTTGGTCCCAGTGGTGGACTTCATCTTTGTTCAGCGGCACGGTTCCCAATGTTTGGTTGATCTTGCGCTTCTGCAGCACGTTCCCACATCTTTTTTCTTTTCCAGTTTTCAGCGCTTGGCCTTGATTGCGATCCTTCTTCGATTTGCGTTTCAGGTCTTTCTCCTGGTTCTCTAATGACGTCCTACGATCAATCAACCAATTTCATTTCATTAAATCAATTTGAAAAATTAAATAATTTAATTTAACAAACATTAAATTTAATTATGACGTCTGGCTTGAGAAGCTCTTTGTGAGATGTATCTTGAAAATGCTTCTCCTTTCTCTTCGAATGTGAAATCTGATCCTTGGTCTTGATAGTGTTTGGGGGATTTACTTCTGCGTGATTTTACCTTTGGAGTCTTGGGCGTTTTGAATGGGTTTATGGCGTTTTGAAAACTTCTTATAGCGCAATTCTAGAGGCTTGAAGAGCCTCTGCAAATTTTAAAATCCTAACACTCATGCCTTTTCTGGTGAATTTCGGAGAATGGGGAGGGGGGTTTGTAGACTTTAAACTTCACGTCTCCATCTTCTAAATTACGAACTCCACGGTTTTTCACGTTTTGTTGCCTAATGCACTTGCTACATTGTGATTTTTGGAGAAATGGGAGACTTTGCCAATCTTGAATCCCTTGTATTTGCCTTATACGTGTTGCGACTTTAGGCTCTATGGCGAATTTCGGATTGTTTGGAGTTTTCGCCAAAATAAAGCATTTCGGACCTCTGACGCTTTTTGCGGAACTTTAAGTAAACTTTGGACCATTCATCGTTTTCGTCAATTTGGAGTTTTCACGATTTTTAACGCCTTTTGGCGAATTTCGGAGTTTTAAGCGTTTTTAGCGAACTGGAGGCATTTTCGGACCTAGACCACCTTTTTGCAAATTTATACAACTTTGAATTTCAGCCCCAGGGTCTGATATTGGACGCTTTAAGTGAAATTCGGACCTCTGGGGGCTTTTTGCAACTTTTCCACATTTTTAAATTTTGGCCCCAGGGTCCGAAATTGGAGGACTTAGTGAAATTTGGACCTCTGGGGGCTTTTTGCAACTTTTCAAGCATTTTCGGACCTAAAGCACCTTTTGGGAAATTTTTAATTTGGCCCCAGGGTCCGAAATTGGACACTTTAAGTGAAATTCGGACCTAAAGGGTCTTTTTGCAACATTTCAACATTTTCCAGTTTTTGCCCTAGGGTCCAAAATTGGAGGACTTAAGTGAAATTCGGACCTCTGGGGGCTTTTTGCAACTTTTCAAGCATTTTTGGACCTAAAGCACCTTTTGGGAAATTTTGAATTTGGCCCCAGGGTCCGAAATTGGACACTTTAAGTGAAATTCGAACCTAAAAGGTCTTTTTGCAACTTTTCCACATTTTTAAATTTCGGCCCCAGGGTTCGAAATTGGAGGACTTAAGTGAAATTCGGACCTCTGGGGGCTTTTGGCAACTTTTGAACCTTTTCACATTTTAGCCCCAGGGTCTGAAATTGGCGATTTTAAACTTTTTCCTCAAGAAGTGCGAGCTTGGGCACTTGGGCGAGTTTGTCAAGATCTCGCCGAAGGATCATTTTATGGAATATAACATTAAGTATAAGTGAGTTATATTCCATATATACTTTCAGGATGTTTGAGAGTGGTTTCGGACTTATATTGCAAATTCTAGTTTTTGGAGGATTCCTCAGTTTTCCAGACTTAGTCAAATTTCAGGATCAGGACATTCCAGACTTAGCCAAATTTCAGGGCATTTGAGGATCAAGATGACATTCCAGACTCTATCAGTCATCAACTTGACCCTTCATATCCCCTTCCTCTTCCGCAAAGACAGAAAGGCACAAACCGGGGGGTCCCTATCCAAGACGGGGATGGGTGTGCGATTCGCACAACAAACACCTATTAGCCTAAAGGCTAAAATTGGGGAAATTACAATTAATCACTTCCTAAGCCAACTCTACCTTACATAGCTTGGCCGTACCTCTCTAAGATTGGCATGTGGGTTTCATTGCAAAGTTTCCAATCAGATTTTTATCTATCTTCAGGCCGTACTAGGCATTCATACCTAGCTAAAAAATAAATTGAATGAATGATTCAATAATCGGATAATCTATTCAACAATTTACAAACGTATATAGAGATTACAAGGACGATGTTCAAAATTAAGAACAAGTCGTTTAAAGTGAACTACTAAAAAGCTAAACGCTAAATAAAACTTAAAAGCTAATTAACTAAAAAGAAAAAGTTAAATGCTAAATAAAGCTTAAAAGCTAATTAACTTAAAAGCTAAATGACCATTAAACAAGGAACTAAATATAGGTGACTAAAATACAATTAAATATTCTAATACCCTCCCTTGATAGTCATTCTATCTGCTAACTACCCTATAGAAGACATTGCAGGGCTTTTGATCACAAACGAAAAGAACACTCTATTGCAGACATAGAAACGAAAATTGCCAGAAAATCGACAGACTCGGCGAGTCCGAGTTTGAGACATGCTCGCCGAGTCTCTAGGACTCGGACTCGTCCGAGTCTGGCGAGCAGACTTGCCGAGTTGGTGAGTTTGGCAAAAACTCGCCAAACTCGGCGAGTCCCGAGCCTGAAACTCGGCTACTGGTTGGGTTAAGTAAACTGACAAAAAAAACATTTTAAAAAGTTTTTTTAGAATGAATAGTCTTGTCTTTGTTCACTACAACCTTCGCCTGAGAATGAGAAAAATTAGGGTTACAACATGTCAGCCAACAAAAAAATAACACCCGACGCCTTTATTAAATAATAAGTTTTTTTGGCCTCGTGGGGTGCTGCCCCTCGACCCCGTGAAAAATATGGGGGGAAACTGCGTTGATAGAAGTAGAGAAAATTTAACCTCCAAGTCTGACACTGATTGGATCGACCAAGTAGATATAGAGGCTGAGACTGTAGCCATGGCAGAGGAGGAGCGGAGAGCACGAGCACAGACAGGAGATTCAGAGGCAAATAGTGACACGGGTGTTCTTGATGTTGGTGAGCATGGCATGGTGTCATGGGGAGCGGCTATGGCTGTCGAATCATCCAGGACCTACCTTAGACACCTTTGTAGGGGGCCGGGGCCGGTGAGTGCAGGCTCCTCTGAGCCATAGGCTTGTAGTTGTATTTACCTTTGGTATTTGTCTGAAACATTTGATGATGACATAGATTTTTTATTCCATGAGTTTTGTAATATTTTATACATTTGACAATATTTATATATCTATGTTTTAGTTTGTTATTTCCTTCAGCTACAATTTGCGTTTATGCTTATGTGATTGATGTATACTTGTGTATGTAATCAAATGAGCCAAGTTTGATGATGTTATTGTGTCTTTAAGGTGTATTCAATAAAGGGTGCCTAAAACAAGTTTTTAAATCTTTAAAATTCTCTAAATTTCTTGAGTTTTTCACTTTCCCGAGTCCAGCCGAGTCTGACTCCGAGTCTCGAGTCCGAGTCTGATTCGGCCTTACCGAGTCCGAGCCGAGTCTGAGTCCCGTTTCTTTGGTTGCAGAGACCCTCCCTAGATCTGCAACATGTTAATGACCAAGAATACCAGAATCCATCCAACCTGATGTTGGCTAACCAAACTGAAACCTGAAACCACGATTTTGAGGAAAAATTGGCGAACCCTGCAAAACTGAAGATACAAATCATCATTTTTGTGGAAAAAATGGTAAAAAACCTTGAAATGATTTTTGAGGAAAAAATCGAACAAAACCCTGAAACTTCGCATGGAAAGGCCCAAAACATCACGTGGTAAGACACCAAACATCATGCAGTAAAACACCATACATCACGCGGGAAAACACCTGACAACATCACGTGGTAAAATACTAGACATTACGTGGTAAAACAACAAACCTCATGTGGTGAAATAGTAGACATCACGTGGTAAAACAACACTCTTTGATTTTTGAGGAAAAAATCAAGCAAAACCCTCCCATGATTTTTTGTGGAGAAAAATTAGAAAACCCACATAAGCTTTGCAGATGACAGATAATAATCTTTAAGGAAAAAATTCTAAACCTTGCGAACAATTTTTGAGGAAAAAAAATGTGAAAACCCTCGACCTGTTGGACGAGGTCTGGCCTAAGTCAATCTGATCAAGGCAACGATATTCAAATATCGTGAACATGCACTGTTTCAAGGTGTTGTGGCAGCTGTTGAACTTCTGTCTGTGTTCCAACATGATGTTGGTCAAAGATGCCATCACGGAAACCGAGGTTGATCGAGCTCAACTGAGTGAAAGCAAGAGACATAAGAATTTGATTTAAAAAAAATCAGAATATAAGTAGCTGTTGAAAAAACTGAAACCCTATAGGAGAATTCTGGGATGAATTCCAAGGCATGATTTTCGAGGTTTGGAAGAAACCCATAAATTAAAATTTTTTGCAAACTTAAAACAGAATAAACGATGCCCAAAAGACAACAAAATTCCTGATGTCCATAGAATTAGCAAAAATTGCGAACTGTTTTTAAATTCCAAGGCAAATTCGCTGGCACAAAATTTGAGGCATGGAAAACGAGGCACCCAAAAAAAATTGAGATCAACCCAAAAAAACTCTCGAAAAACCCACCAAGAATTTGAAAACAAAATGTAGATCCGATGGCTAAAAAATCGAGGCACGAAAAACGATGCACCCAAAAAAATTTGACGACGAGCCAGATGAGGTCTCAAAAAACCCACCAAGAATCTGCAACCAGAATAAAATTTCAACTTGAATTGAAGGGTCAAAACCCTAATCGAAAGTTGCAAAAACCCTAGGAAATTTTTTAGCTTAAAGTGGGAAAAATGAAAATTTCAAAAATTGAGGACCCACTCTGGAAGGGCTCTAACTTGGGAATCATGCGGTTGTATTTTCTACAAATGTTTCTCATAATTTTTTCCATTCCCTTTGCTCTACAATCCTTAAACATCACTTGATCTTTTGGTCTTGACCACCTTGTGGTTTCTTCTTGCCTTTATTGGGGTCTAAGGGCATGAATCTTTTATTTTGGACCCAATTTTTCTTATGGCAATGATGCCGAATGTTTACTAGTTTATTTGATAAAATGAATACATGAATTAATAATAGAGATGATAATGCATACCAAATACATGAGTAAAGTATATCTTTATTTGCACATGAAATTATTACAGAAGAATACTAGAGATGGTCAACCAAGGATCAAAGTTAATCTGATCATACTACCTTCCTTGACAATACACAATCTATTTAATAGACCCAATGATTGCCAAGAGGAACACAAACATTGACCAACCAGCACCTATAACCATTCAAGACGACAAACACTTCATACTATCAAAACATAATAATGGGCATACTTTACAATTTCTATCCTATATTTTGTCTATAATATCCATTCCCTTTGCATATTTAAAGCCTAATTTTATGCTAAGCCTAAGCCTTCCTCTCTTAATGGTTGCTTAATGTTTATTTTTCTTACTTTGCTCTAACTTGATTTCTATTATTTTTACTAATCTGATTATGCCCAAACTAATATGTGATCACAAAAACATCTCAAAGATTTTAACTTTATATTTTCCAATGTGATCTAATGTTTTGTTTATAAAATAACTCCTATTGTAACATTTTGTCTCTCTTTATTGTTCATTTTTAATCCTCTTAGCTTTCTTTTGTTGGGTTCTCCTCTTCCAATCTTATTAGCTTTCTTTGGCTCTTGGATCTCCTTGACTACAAGATTGGCAACATTCCTATATGCAAAACAAAATCCTCCTTCCTCGCATTGCGTCACATGCATTTTGGTAAAAATCTATAAGTTTATTTTGTATAGCTTTTATATTCTATCATCTATGGATTATTGGTTTTCTTCCTACACCATTGTCCCTCGCAAGTTTCCCTCAAAATTTCTAAATAGTATTTTGAATATCCGATTATCACAGTTTCTCTCTTCTTGAAAAGACTAAATCCTTCTATATTATTCTCTAGTTTATTATTCTTTTCCTCTTCTTGGACTGAGAGAGAAAGATACTGTTCTCAGTCTGCCAGACTTCAACTCCTAAGCAGTAATGTAGAAGTCCCAAATCTGTCATGTCAAAGGTGCGGCACAAATCCTGTTTGATCCCAGTGATCAAATGTGCTGAACTGGAACTGCCAGTAATGATTAAGTCATCCACATAGACAACCACAAACAGAACATCATTACTAGTATGCTTGATATACAGGTTTGCATCAGATGGACTCCGCTTAAAACCATGATCTGTCAGGTACTTATCAATTTTCATGTACCAAGCCCAAGGAGCTTGTTTCAGACCATAGAGTGCTTTGACTAGTCTACAGACCTTCTGTTCTTGACCAACAACCTTGAATCCTGGGGGTTGCGTCATGTAGACTTCTTCCTGTAAGTCACCATTCAGAAAAGCACTCTTGACGTCCATCTGATGGACTTTCCAACTGAATTGGGCTGCCAAGGCAAGAACGAGCCGTACGGTACTCATTTTGGCTGTAGGAGCAAAAGTCTCCTCGTAGTCAATGCCTTCTTTCTATGAGAACCCACAAGCAACAAGACGAGCCTTATACTTGTCTAGGGTTCCATCAGCTTTGTATTTTACTTTGTACACCCATTTGCAGCTAATGGGCTTCTTCCCTGAAGGAAGATTAGAAAGGGCCCAAGTGTGATTCTTCTGAAGACTCTGGAACTCAGCTTCCATAGCCTGTTCCCACTCAGGTATACCTTTAGCCTCTAAATATGTCTGAGGCTCAAAAACACTGTGTATGTTAGCCATGAGAGCAAAATTGACTGTATGCTGTTGTTTGCTCTTATTACGGGAGGTTCTACCCTCAATGAGCTCAGTATCCCTGAGATCACCAATGGTCTTGGCCCACCATTTAGGCCGGAGAGTAGAAGTGCTAACATCTGGAGGAGCTAGAAGAGGCTCAGGATCAGGAACAGGAGTAGCAGGAGGAGGATTATTCTCTGGAGGGAACTCAGGTAGTGCATCATCGAAAATGGATTTTGCATCATCCCTCCCATTAGGCGAACCTAATGGAAGAAGAACACTGTGAGGTTGATCCTCAAAACACTGCTCAGAAGAAGGGGACTGAAAGAATCCTCTATCTTCATCAAATACAACATCACGACTGAAGATAAGACGTTTAGTGTCTATATCTATCAGTCTGTAGGCCTTATGGTGATCATTGTATCCTGTCATCATGAGTTTCTGACTTTTGGAATCCAACTTGGAGCGCTTAGCATCTCGAATCCAAACATAGGCAACAGAGCCAAAAACCTTCAGGTGGCTGATCTTAGGCTTCCGACCAAACCAAACCTCTTCTGGAGTTTTCCCCTTAACAGCCTGAGTAGGGAAACGGTTAAGGAGGTAGACAACAGTAAACACTGCTTCAGCCCAATACTGATTCGGAACACTCTTGTGTTGTAACATTGAGCGAGCCATCTCAACAACCGTACGATTGCGACGCTCGACAACACTGTTTTGCTGAGGAGTGTAGGGTGTAGTCAACTGGCGTTTGATGCCATGGGTATCACAGAAGTTGGAGAATGCAGAAGAACAAAATTCCCTCCCGTTATCTGTCCTAAGAGTAATGATGCTACATCCAGACTCTTTTTCAACTAAGGTCTTAAACTTCTGAAAGATACTAAATACATTAGATTTGTGTTTAAGAAAGTACACCCACATCTTTCTACTAAAATATCTACAATAAGCAAAAAGTATTTGCAACGAGTAACAAAAGATGTATTCATAGGACCAGAAATATCAACATGAAGTAATTGAAGTACCTTAGATGCGCGCCAAGACTCTCCATGTGTGAATGAAGTCCAATGCTGTTTGCCAGCTTGACAGGCGCCACATACTCCAAGATGCTGAGTCTGAATATCAGGTAACCCTGAAACAAGTCCCTCCCGAGATAGCTGAGAGAGATACTGAATGTTGAGATGTCCATATCTCTGATGCCACAAAGTGCTGAGAGGGGAAACACGAGCTGCCAGAGCCACTTTAGGGGAATCACCAGTGTCAAGAAGCCTGTATAGGCCATGATCCTCTAGACCAACAACAACAGTAAGACGAGTCTCCCGATCAATGATGGAACACTTGTGAGCACTGAACGCCACATCTAGCTGAGGAGAATTCCTCATAATCTGACTGACAGAGAGCAGATTAAGTTCCATACCAGGAACATAGTACACATTCAGGAAGATGAGATTCCTGCCACCAGACTGTATCTGAACAGTGCCTCGCCAACAACTGTATACTCCTCACCTCCGCCGAATACAACGGAATCACTGAAAGATGAGAAGTTTGTAAACCAGTCACGCTGATAAGAAAAGTGACGTGACGCATCAGAGTCGATGTACCAAGCAGAAGACCTGGCATGATCTGAAGACCTCTTAGCCATAAAGGCATAAAAGGCAAACTCCTTCTGCTCGGAATGTTCAGCAACATGCGCCTTTTGGTGTGACCCTCCCTGCTTCTTTTGTTCAGAAGCGAGCCTCTGACGACAATCTTTCTTCATGTGGTTGAACTTGTGACAGTAATTGCACTGCACATTCTTCTTCTTAGCATCATCCTGTGTCTGAGAAGAGCCTTTCTACTGAAAACACTGAGAGGACTGAAATTTGCCTTTATCCTTGTGAAAGGATTTGGCTGTAAAGGCATTTTTCGAGGAGGTTGACGTAGTACTACTACCAAAATGTTGTTTCCAGTGATCCTGCTGCAAAAGTTTGGTGCACAATTCTGAAAACTTCAGGTCAACATTAGTTGAAGTAATATTGAGGGTCTCAATGAAGTGTTCATATGATTTCGGAAGACTTTTCAGAGTGATTACTACCATGTCTTCTTCCTCCATAGTCCGACCAATAGCTTCGAGCTAATCTCGAATGTCCTTGATCCTCGTGAGGTGTTCCTGTAAGGACATGCGTTCGTCCATCATGATGGAGAACAGCTGATTCTTCAGAAAGAATGCTCGGCTCTTGTCGGATGTCTCATGCAATTCCTTCAGATGCTTCCAGATGTCGGAAGCTGTCTTGTCGGAAGGAATCTACGGTAACTGATTATCAGTCACGGAGAGTTTGAGAAGCATAACTGCCTCCCGATTGCGTTCATCAAACTTATCTTGATCTGCACCAGGTGTACCAGGACTGAGCTTTTTTCCCAAAACAAATTGGTCAAGACGCCTATATTAGAAAATGGTCAACATACGCTGTTTCCAGATGTTGTAATTGTTGTCATTAAAGCGTTGACTGCCTTCTAACATCAGGTTGGTTAGAGAAGCCATTTGCACGTTTCCCAATGCACTGAAAATGAAAAAAAACTGAGAAGAGGTGTTGGCACAGAATTCAAAATTTTTGAATCGCACTGCAAAAACAGAGGCAGATGTAGGTACAGAGTTCAAAAAATGAAGTACGACTGGCACGAATTTCAAGAAATATTTTTCAACTGACCAGAAAAATCCGAAGACAACCCAGAAATCCTTGCGAAAAACCCAGAAGGAATCTATTGTCAGAATCTAGATCCGTTGGCTCAAAAATCAAGGCACCCAAAAATTCTGACAACCCAGTTGAGATCTCGAAAAAACCCACCACGAATCTGTACTCAGAAAAAAATTTCGACTGAATCTGGAGGGTCAAAACCCTAGCCGAAAGTCAAAAAATGCGGGTTTGACCAAGTTGCAGGTTGCAGAAAAAATGGCAGGTCTGTACCGTGCCGAAAAATGCCGAAAACCCTTGCCAGACAGACGCAAACAGGAAGAATCCCATTACACAGCATAAACACAGTCCAAAACGGACTCTTGAAATTTTTTTTTCGAAAATCTGCAACAAAACTAAGAGGCCCGAAAAATCTCGGAAAAGAATTCACAAATTCTTTATTCAGGCTCTGATACCATAACGCAATGGATTTCAAAGAATTGATTGATTTACAGAATGAGCAAGACGCTCATAAATAATACAAGAGTATTTACAAGAATAGCAAGTTTCTAATAAGAAACTGCTGAGAAGATTGTAGAAGATCTTTCTAAAATAGAATATACACTATTGAGCATTAATACTAAAATTAACATTATTTTAATATTCTAATATTAGCTTTCTTTTGTTGGGTTCTCCTCTTGCAGTCTTATTAGCTTTCTTTGGCTCTTGGATCTTCTTGACTACAAGATTGGCAACATTCCTATATGCAAAACAAAATCCTCCTTCCTCGCATTGCGTCACATGCATTTTGGTAAAATTCCATAAATTTATTTTGTATAGCTTTTATATTCTATCATCTATGGATTATTGGTTTTCTTCCTACACCATTGTCCCTCGCAAGTTTCCCTCAAAATTTCTAAATAGTATTTTGAATATCCGATTATCACAGTTTCCCTCTTCTTGAAAAGACTAAATCCTTCTATATTATTCTCTAGTTTATTATTCTTTTCCTCTTCTTGGAATGAGGATAAGTTCTTCTTCTACATTCTTTTATTCCTCAAATATTATTGCCCCTTCTTCAACAATATTTGGGCAAAATCTTCTGTATGTTCCTCCAATTTGTATTTACCCCAAAAGTTATTGCTCCTTATCGAATAAATTTTGGGTGAGAACACCTATATTGTTCCTCTTCTTCTTCTCAAGAAGAAGACAATCTTCCTTTTGATTTAAGCATTATTTTATGAAAACCCTTATTGCTATCTTATTTCTTTGACACTACCAATGATTTCATCTTGTTGGTTAATCCCCACACAAGCATAGTGGTAACATTTCTAGATATTATTTACTATATTGCTATCATTTAACGCACTGCACTTACCTTCCTAACACAACACGTCTAGGATATGTGCACACACAAACAATCTATCGACTACCTGTTGAAACTCCATTCAAGCCTTTTAGTTTCAACAAATAGTTGTACAAACCCAACTTTTTATGTGCCAGACATAAATTTCTTGCTTTCAATCTAACATTTTACTCTACAATTTTGTATTTCTAACCTTCATTGTTATTTCTATTATTCCTTTTATTTATTGATCATTTTGCAGGATAACCGATAGTTGTACAGACCCCTTGTGGCAAAGGATAGTTCCACAACCAAGTGGACTCCTCCATAATGGCACAAATATCCCAGATCTTGTTTTTAATCAGTCTAGCACTTGTATCAAAAATTTCCCTCTGTTACTACTTTCTAGTTAGGCATCCGCATTGCAAATACTAAACCATGTTCCATGCTCCTTGTCCCTCTTTGTACTTTTTTCAAATAACGAGATCCATAGCTAGCAGCACAAAAGTAAGCATATGCCTATCTCTTTATTTCTTTTTTGCAAAAACCCAGCTTTAGCGTCCAATTAAATTAACCAAACTTGTTAGTTTAATTAGTAAACATGTGAAAAATTTATTTATCTCCCTTTCACATAAAGGCCATTAATATTGATATTTCAATACCTCTAATGGAGAAGCCCCCCATAAAAACACACGCATACGAAATTGTGGTATGCCATAGCAACCAGCTACCATCATGCCTAGTCTAGCCTGCAACAAGAGAGAATAAACAATTAAAAATGACTAATTTTACATTTATTTTCATCCATTGATAAAAGTAAAATGTACATAATGTATGTGAACATTATAAACTATAATAAGGATCAGAGAGAATATATTGTCGTAGCAAATTAATCAAAAGATGATTTCATTAAAATTAAAAAGTGAAATTATGTAACAAGTAACTAGATTAGAAAAAACATGTAGAGCCAACCAATCAAATCAATTTAAAATGCTTACGCTACATAACATTGAAGAGACACACCTGATAATGCATCTTTACTAGTCGGTTAAGAGCATATCTTCCTAAAATTCCTCCTGCAAACTTCAATATATCTACAACATTTTCCATCAGTACAAATCGTGGCCTCAAAAAATCAACTATGTCCATGAATACAACAATCTGGTAATTCTGTGGATCATCAAGTGGAGCTGCCACATTGCGAAAACGATTTAACCCAGTTGCTCCTTGACACGGTGGTCCTCCACATATAACATCAACATCACCCTGTCCATCAGATGTATAGTTTAGTAAAGGAATACACTTGGGCCAACCAATGTAGTAAAAGAAGATTCACAGATTTTAAATTAATTATTGAAATGCAAACTAAAACACCAGGCCTTGCATCATCAAGTTATTACAGGGAGAGGGAGTATTCTCTTTCTTATTCCCAGGGTCACAAAATCTTTCACGCACTCTTCACATTTCCTGAAAACATATTTTAAAAAAGGAAATGAGAATAGTGTAGCAATTACATTTATATCACTTTACCAGACAATTCTTTATAACCTATCAGATGCTGTATTTCTCAATAATCAATACATACATCAGGCTTTCATAGGGCTCCCATGTATCTTCATCCTCTCCATAACCTTTCCAACGAACCTGCAAATAATCCAAGAAAAATCTCACCAATAAATAGACTATTAATGTTTTGTCCTCAGCGTAAATAATGTGTAGAATAGACCAAAGTGCGGCATTCAAGAAAACCCAATCCCCAAAACTGGATAAAGAAATCTCATACAATGAATTTTCAATATACCTTATTGATAGTATTGAAAAGTCCATTTCAATATTTAATAGACCAGAAAATTCATATATCAAGGAAGTTATGTTTCTAGATTTCTTTTGCATTTGCTTGTGTTTACATATGAGATGCAGGGCCTGGACTTCTAAATAATTTCCTCCAAGTTTGGCTCACTAATAAATGTGTTGAATTCATTATATTGCAGAGCAACCATCTGTTAGCGTTGATATATATTTGTTCCAATAGTCTTCCAAAGAATCTCAAAATCTAGTTTACAAGGTTACCAAAAGCGTTATTGCCAATGTAATTGCAGATGCACCATAATTCACAAATTTAGGAAGTGGGTATTCAGCAATGTAAAGAATTTTTAAATATGTATGCTATGAAAATTCCTAATAGTTAACAAGACAGTAATTGAACAAGCTAGTTAATCCTGGAACATTTCCAGAATCTAAAGTCATCCACTAACCATACCATCATCCACTAACCATACTACAAGTCTACTCTTTTAGGGGCTGACTGTGCTGATGGAGAATAAGCATGATATGGAAGCATATTCGTCACTGGCTTGCATAAATTAATATTATACACTACAGCAAAGTTCTCTTGCAAAATAAAAGGCATCTAAACTGAGCAATAACATCAAAGTTCAAGCAATTGTGAAGAGCATCGAAATCATTAAAGAGAGATACAAGAAGAGTTGGATTAAGGTGGCCGTACCAAAAACAGAGAAAAACAACATTTAACAAATTTTCAAAAAGTCAATTGAAAGGATTTCAATCAGTATAAGATGTGCCTATATTTAGTGCAGCAAAGAAGATGTTGTAAACCGGAAATAATTTATTAAACCCTTAGCCCTTAGCCACATGTCAATCCTCATGCTGCCAATGAATGTCAATTTGCATATGGCTGAGATGCTGAGGTTAGCATAAAGATGATATGGGTTAGCACGTGATACATTGACCTCAGGCTGATCTCCTTGTATGGAAGCTAACGTGACTAACCAAAAAATCCTTACTTTGCATAGTGAATGTTGTTTCTACAGAGGTCTGTTTTTCTTCCTGTTACAGGTTGATATAGAAGTTTTGGGAAAACAGAAAGTCCTTTGAAAGGCTGATGACCTAGAGTAATATGTCGTCAGTTTATGTGAGGCTAGGGGTTTGCCTTACAAATTTTGTTTATTTTCTTCTCTGTTTAGTTTCTAACACATATTCAGCTTGCTTTAAAATATGAATTTCTTCTATGGCTGTGTTCCATGAGGGCCATCACAACCTATGCTTTGATTTTTACTGAGGTTAGGGCTAATGTTGGGAGAAAGAAAAAAAGAAATTATATTGATGCCCAGAAGTGACCGATGTGGGTCAATGTGATTTGATAACAACATTCAGTTATAATAGCATGCAGAAAATAAGATTACACAATCAGAACTAACTAGATTAGAAAATTTATACTCTGGCAGAGAACCTCAAATGCACCCCTACATGTCTGGCAAACATATGAAAGTGAATTCAAGACAATACAAATATTACAAATGTTACAAATACTACAAGTTTTACACTTGGCTATGCAAAAGAACTTTAGAAGCCATTCATTGTAATGTCCCCTTCCTAACTAGTTGAGTTGGTCGCCCGTTAGTCTATTTAGTTTGGTTCCCATAGGCTAATGAGTTAGGGTTAGGGAACTTTGGCGGCAGTTGTCCAATAGTTTGGCAGTATTTGATGTTTGGTTGAGCTCCCACAATAATTATGAGTATAATGCCCTTTTCTGGAGTGATTTTGGGTTAGTCCTCCAATACTTACTATTTTTAGTAAGTCAGTTTCAAGCATCGACTGAGCCAGCTGGCAGGGTTACTATCTTTAGTATTTTTGGTGGATTTAGTTTTGATGATTATCTCAACATTTTAAATAGTCCAGTGGTTTTAATTTTAAATAAAATAACAAAAGTTATCAATTAATAAAGTTAAATTAAAGATTTAATTTTACTGTTATTTTAATTTATTTAATAAAGGGACTATAGGGGCCGGTTATAAAGTAAAAGGCAATTTATTTTAAATGGATGGACCCTACTATATTAAAGATACATTGGAAGATTAAAAAGTGAAAGGGGTCGAATTTCCTAGGAGAGCTATAAAGGTAGTTTTGTAAAAGCTCATTTCTCATGCTGAGTTTAATATTTGATATTGTCATTTCTTATTAGGGATATTGCTCTTTTTTGGTTTGTCAGGACAAAATCCCTTGCAGGCGACATTCTCCTCGTTATTGAGAGAGGTAATCTAAAGAATTTCTTGGTGTTTTCATACAGGAAACACAGCTGGGCTCATTTGTATTTCAGTTTTCAAACATTGAGAGGGTTAGCATTGCATACTTTGTCAAGAAGGGCTGACTGAATTGAGATCATTGCTGCAAACTTCCATTAGCTTGGCTAAACCTTTCCTTGGCTGGGTCGTACATGTTCTTGCTGGCCGTATATTCCAATGGAGTTGTACATCCTTGAGGACGGCCGTACTTTCTTGTGGAGCTGGGCATAGCTGTTTGGGGTGATTTCTTTGTGGGTTTGTGTTAATGCATGGTAGCTTATGCAAGATAAGATCTCCCTAAACTTCCTTGTTCTGTTATTTACATGCTTCATGTCTGATTTATATTGCATATGATTTTCGGATTGTACAAACACTGCTTATCATTATGCCATCGGGCTAACAACCCGATAGCATATTAATGTCAATTGTTAATTGGCATTAATATGCTATCGGGGTATTAACCCGATAGCATATTAAATGCTATAAGTTATCGGGTTAAATTCGCCGATACATACTTGCTATCGGGTGCATAACCATTGACACCGATTCACATCTGTTATGGGGCATATTTGTTATCGGGTTTAATGAATACACCGCTTCATTTGGAATTAACATTGGTTAACAAATGCACCGGTTGGACTACATACATTGTGCACTTTGAATCATCGGTGTTTATATGAACCGATTCATTATATTGATCAGTCATTATATTATGTTATTACAATATGCTATCGAGGGTTTTGAACCGATAATCAGCATTGTGTTAATGGTATAATTACAAAGGCACTGATCAATGGGTGCATTGATCGGTCATGCCTAAAAGGCATGACCGGTCAATACACCAATTGACCAGTTGCCTAAATGATATATATGCCAATTGAATTCATTTGGAGAAGACATAGAAAACATTAAATGATCTCTCTCCTTCAGACCTGCAGATAAAAATCAGAATTATTAGACATTGACATAATTCCTCATATCCATATATAGCACACATAGTTCATAACTTGTTCTTTAATTGAAATTGAAATAACTTTACATGGTATCAGAGCCAAGGTAATCGAACCTAAGGCTATTCAATTTTGATAAAATTCAAGGACTAAGTTACAAACTACATCACATTTCCATAATGGCCAACGCTATCAGATTCGAAGATAGACTCGGAGGTAGCGAAGATTTTTCAGCTTGGAAGTTTAGAATCAAAACGATTTTAAAGAGAAAACAATGTTGATTCATATGTCCAAACTGAAAGTGCACAACTAGAAGATGAAACTGAGAAATCCACATGGATCGAGGGAAATGATAAGGCTATTAAAATAATAGTGGATGGGGTAAGAAATAATATAATGCCCATCATTAGAAAGCAGGAGACGGCTTATAAAATGTTCAAGGCACTTGAAAAGACATTTGAGATATCAAATGCAAGTCGTACTCTAGCACTAAAACGAGAAATAAATCATATCACCATGAACAAAGGGGAGACAATCAACGCCTACTTCATGCGGATATCAGTTCTAAAAGATGAACTTGCAAGTCTGGACTACGAGATCCAAGGCAAAGAACTAACACTCATTGCTTTAGATGGGTTGCCTAGTGGATGGAGCACATTCGTCCAAGGCATCAGTGCAAGGTCCAAATATCCTAAGTTTGAAAGACTAAGAGATGACTGTCTACAAGAAGAATCCCAATTGAACAAGGTATGAATAAAAAAGAAGAATATAGATAAAGACTTGCAAGTCCTAAATACAAACAACAATAA
Organism: Cryptomeria japonica; assembly: GCF_030272615.1. NCBI lineage: Eukaryota > Viridiplantae > Streptophyta > Pinopsida > Cupressales > Cupressaceae > Cryptomeria > Cryptomeria japonica. The sequence continues at coordinate 77,038,872 of NC_081414.1, read as the reverse complement.
AAAGTACAAAAAGAATCAATTCAGGAAAAGAAAAGCTAAACAAGGCAAGAACACTTCTAAGAAAGACCTATCACATGTTCAATGTTATAGGTGTGACAAATTCGGACACTATGTTGCAAACTGTCCGGAGAAAGGGAAGCAAGCCACATTTGCAAAAGTGAAGAAATCTAGAAAAGAAAATGACTCCGAGAACTATGTCCTCTACTCAGCACTTACAAGCCATACTTCAAACAAATCTAACTCATGGGTGATCGATAGTGGTTCTTCCAGACACATCGCCGGCTTCAGAGAAATACTAGACTCCATGATAGAGAAAGATGATGAGGAAGTGACCATCGGAGACGATTCTTCACATCCAGTCAGAGGAATTGGAACCTGCACCATCAAACTGAAGTCAGGCATGTCACTACGACTTGAAGAAGTACTATATGTTCCAGGCATCAAAAGAAATCTAATCTCCATATCAGCACTAGAAGATCAAGGATACAGAGTGACCTTCATGGAAAACAAGGTGTTGGCTTGGCCAAAGAGATCCTCCATCAAAGATGCTAAGGTCATTGGTTGAAGACAAGGCTATTTGTATGAGCTATGTACAGAGCCCAATCTAGCATTGATCCATGAAGCAACTAATGCAAATGAAGTATGGCACAGGAGATTAGGCCATCTGAATTATAGAGCTTTGTCAACCATGGGAAACCTTGTCACAGGTCTACCTAAGTTGAAGCAATATCATTCAAAGGCATGCAAAGGGTGTGCCTTAGGTAAAAATACCAAAAATGCATTTCAGAATAGTACTAGGAAAACTAGCAAAGTTTTGGAGTTAATTCATTCTGATGTATGTGGACCTATGTCCGTACCCTTGCTAGGGGGATTTTTGTACTATGTAATTTTTGTTGATGACTACTCTAGGAAGACGTGGATCTACTTTCTGAAATGTAAAGAATCAGAAGAGATCCTAAGTAGGTTCAAAGAGTTTAAAACATTAATAGAAAATCTCTCTAAAAACAAAATTAAAACCTTAAGAACTGACAATGGGGGGGAATACACATCAGAACTATTTAAAGACTTTTGTAGAAATTTTGGGATTAAGAGGGAGTTGACAATACCTTATAATCCACAACAAAATGGAGTAGCTGAAAGGAAAAATAGGACCATAGTAGAAGCTGCCAAAGCCATGATACTAGATCAAAATCTAAACTTGAACCTTTGGGCAGAAGCAACTAACACTGCTGTGTACATACAAAATAGATGTCCTCATTCACACCTTGAAGATAAAACTACTGAGGAAGTCTTTACCAAGACAAAACCAAATATCAGCCATCTTAGGATATTTGGGTGTCCGGTCTATATTCATGTACCTAAAGAGAAAAGACTAAAACTAGAACCCTCTGGAAAAAGGGGAATACTTGTAGGATACAGTGAAACTTCTAAAGCCTACAGAATCTATGTACAAGGGCAGAGAAATATTGAACTCAGTAGGGATGTAATCTTCAAAGAAGACTTAGCCTTCAAAAGGGCCCAAAATACAATAGAACCTGAAATTCATAATCCTACTCCTAACCTAAAAGAAGAACCTACTCCTGAGCTTCAGAGGGAGTATCTTGAGGAAACTATAAGTGAAACACAAGACCCACCTATAGATAATCGCAAGAAAAGACCACTATGGGCCACCAAAACTATAGCAGAAGCTTAGAAGTTCGCTGCTCCTTCAGGAACCTTCAGGGAAAGCAAGAGGCCTAGTAAATTCATCAACTATGTTGCACTTATGAATGATCTCTCTAAAGCTGAACCTAACAATGTTTCAGATGCACTCAAACATCAAGTATGGATAGATGCCATGACTGAAGAATATCAGTCCATTATGAAGAATGATGTTTGGGAGATTGTTCCTAGGCCAACCAAGAAGTCTGTCGTGTCTTCTAAATGGTTGTTTAAAATCAAGCATGCTACAGATGGCAGTATTGAAAAACACAAGGCCAGATTTGTAGCTAGAGGGTTCTCACAGAAGGAAGGAATAGATTACGAAGAAACATTTGCACCTGTTGCCAGGTACACATCAGTAAGAGCTGTCCTAGCCATTGCAGCAGCAAAGGGGTGGAAGGTACATCAGATGGATGTTAAGACAACATTCCTAAATGGCGAGATCGTGGAAGAAGTCTACTTAGAGCAACTTGAAGGGTTTGAAATTCATGATGCAAAGTCTCATGTGTGTAGACTCAAGAAAGCTCTTTATGGGCTCAAACAGGCTCCCAGAGTTTGGTATGAAAGAATTGACACCTATCTCTCAAAGCTGGGTTTCTCTAAAAATGATGCAGATCCTAATCTCTACCTCAAAAGAAATAAAGGTGATATGTTAATATTAATTTTATATGTTGATGACTTATTAATTACAGGAGATGATCACCTAATAGATCAATGCAAGAAAGATCTATCCACAGAATTTGATATGAAAGACTTGGGGCTTCTTCATTATTTCCTAGGATTGGAAGTATGGCAGAATTCTGATAATATTGTACTGAACCAAGGGAAGTACACCTTGGACATATTGACAAGATTTGGAATGCTAAACTGCAGACCCATGACCTCTCCTATGGAAACCAACTTCCATAAACTTAAAGAAGCAGCAGCAGAATCAAGACCTACTGACCCCACACAACACAGGCAGATGATTGGGTCCCTGATGTATCTAGTAAATACAAAGCCAGATATCTGCTATGCTGTTAATGCCTTAAGTCAGTTCATGTGTGAACCTAAGGAGATACACCTGGTTGCAGTAAAGCATATAATGAGATATCTACAAGGTACCCTGAAGCTTGGTCTCAAATATGAAAAGGTTGACATAGATCTACATGGATTTACAGATTCAGATTGGGCTGGCAGTGTGATTGACAGAAAGAGCACTTCAGGGTGCTGCTTCAGTTTAGGGTCAGCCATGATATCCTGGATCAGCAGAAAACAATCTTCTGTAGCTCAGAGTTCCACAGAGGCTGAATATATTGCAGCTTCAATGGCTGCCCGAGAAGCAGTATGGCTAAGGAAATTACTCGTGGGATTATTTGGAGAACCTATGAAACCTACAGTCATTCAGTGTGATAATCAAAGCTGTATAAAACTTTCTGTAAATCCAGTATTTCATGACAGGTCCAAACATATTGAAATTCAATATCACTATGTACGAGATATGGTTGACAGGAATGTGATAAAGTTAGAATATGTGTGTACAAGAGATCAGACTGCAGATATTCTGACCAAACCACTTTCCAGAGTGAAGGTTGATCACTTCAGAAAGGGTTTAGGTATGATAGAAAGGTAATCTGCTTTGTAATCTATACTTACATATATTTAAGATGTTTAATGTGTAAACTTCTTTGTCATGTCTGGACTATCTCTTGGCTTCTTGCCACCTGTGTTCATATCTAAGAGGTGACGATCTCTCAGATACTGAACACTTGTATGTAGACATCATAAGGTGACGATCTTATGATAGTCAAACCAGTAATCATGTTGGATCACTGGTAAGTCATGGATGTGTCATGACTATGTTGTGATACAACATTTGTACAAATGTTATTGCATTATCACAACTTGGATATAATGAGAACTTAAGCACTTCTCATATGGTTATCCTTGTATTGTATGTTAGGCAATACTGATATCACGTGTAGGTGATATCTCAACCATTGATCATGTTGGATCTCTGGTAAGTCATGGATTTGCCATGACTATGTTGTGATAAACATTTATAAATGATATTGCACTTATCACAACTTGGATATGATGAGAAACTAACCTTTCTCATAGACTTATCCTTAAGTATTGCGTGTTAGGCAATACTGATATCACGTGTTAGGTGATATCTTGATGAATCTTACAGATCACATGTTTTGGTGATTTCTCACATGATCAGGTGATGATTCTCTTACTTTTATCACATGTTAAAATAATACTTTATGTCACATGCTCAGGTGATGTTCTTCTATTTTGTATCATATGTCTTGATGGCACTTCTAATGTATAAATGATTTTTGCTGACTGACATTATCTTAGTTATGAAAGAGAAATGTGATGCAGATTGCCTTATCTATCTTCCAAAGCTAAGAGGGAGTGTTAATGCATGGTAGCTTATGCAAGATAAGATCTCCCTAAACTTCCTTGTTCTGTTATTTACATGCTTCATGTCTGATTTATATTGCATATGATTTTCGGATTGTACAAACACTGCTTATCATTATGCCATCGGGCTAACAACCCGATAGCATATTAATGTCAATTGTTAATTGGCATTAATATGCTATCGGGGTATTAACCCGATAGCATATTAAATGCTATAAGTTATCGGGTTAAATTCGCCGATACATACTTGCTATCGGGTGCATAACCATTGACACCGATTCACATCTGTTATGGGGCATATTTGTTATCGGGTTTAATGAATACACCGCTTCATTTGGAATTAACATTGGTTAACAAATGCACCGGTTGGATTACATACATTGTGCACTTTGAATCATCGGTGTTTATATGAACCGATTCATTATATTGATCAGTCATTATATTATGTTATTACAATATGCTATCGGGGGTTTTGAACCGATAATCAGCATTGTGTTAATGGTATAATTACAAAGGCACTGATCAATGGGTGCATTGATCGGTCATGCCTAAAAGGCATGACCGGTCAATACACCAATTGACCAGTTGCCTAAATGATATATATGCCAATTGAATTCATTTGGAGAAGACATAGAAAACATTAAATGATCTCTCTCCTTCAGACCTGCAGATAAAAATCAGAATTATTAGACATTGACATAATTCCTCATATCCATATATAGCATACATAGTTCATAACTTGTTCTTTAATTGAAATTGAAATAACTTTACAGATTGGAGGTGTTTGCTGCTCTATTTGTCCATCTTCTTCACACCATTCAAGCTGAGAGACAATGGGCTACATACCTAGGGTTTCTAGATATTATTATTGCTGGATATTATTGCTGGATATTATTGCTGCAGTCCATTATTTTCATTACCAACAAATGGGTATGCTGTATTTATTTTTGTAATCAGATTTACCCTTCTAGGCATCTTCAATTTTGTCTCTGAAATGCACTTTCAGATTATGACTGATTATAAATATTGAAAATTGCAAGCATTTTATTAGTATTTGCTGTTATAGTATTGTATCTATTGCAATATATATCTGCTCTTTCTATTCTACTATTGTCTCTATCAAACATTATTAAAACACTCAAAAAACAAAACAAAAAAAACAAAGGCAAATAGGGCTGTAAATTACCTTCATGTTGAACAAAAGAGAAAGTAAATGGGGATTTCAACCGGTAGAGAAAGGGACCATCCACTTTTGAATTTGATATATTCTGCTCTACAATAAATATTCTCGCACCCCTCCAATACTTCTAATGTCAAAGTCCTACTTGAATGTTTTGTTGTGATCATCTAACAATTTGAAGTAATTAAAGCAAGGTGTCTGATTTTATCCACGATGTATTTGTTGCCTATTCAGCCCTGAGCAGGATCTATTGTATGGTTGTATTGTTCATTTCTCAAACTATGGAAAACAATGGAAACTTACCTAAGTGTTGAAGAATTGGCAAGGATCCCTCAAGGAACACACCTAGAAGACATTTGGCAAGTTCCAAGTGGTTTTAGCTCTCAAAAAGCGTGCTTCACAAAGTTGCTGCCAATGAACTATTAAAGTGGGAAACATTAGGTCTAACGACCTTAGAATAGAAAAGCCCAAGTCTAAAAGGCTAAGACAAAAGAGTGCACCTCAAGGGTGAAAGATGGTCTTTCAAAAAAAAAGAAACCATGGATTCCATAGACCATGAAAGAATTATAAAAGAAGCATTGCACAATAATTAACCTATAGAGATGTCATTTTGGTGATGCAAATGCCTAAAAAGATAGCCATGTTAGGAAAATAGTGTCTCAACCTTGCATTTACATAAGGTTACTATTTACCGTAAGTTTACATTTGAGTACAAATTGGTCCAAAAATTTCCCCAAAGCTATGAATTGGCTAAATAAGCATGTCGATAAATTTTCATTGCAAGATCATGTCTAGCTTTGAAGATATTAAAGTTTTTGTTTTTGAAAGTTTGCTTTGAAAGTGTCAAAGTCAATTTTGAAGGCATTAGGGGTGTTTTTAGGGCTTGAAAGTGGTCATAACCGATGTAGAGGATATAACCAGAGTTACCCGGGGACGTTTTGGGGACTTGGGGACGGCCAGGGGACGTTTCCCCCGTCCCCAAATTGTCCTGCATTTTGAGCGGACGTCCCCGAAACGGGGGGACACCTGCCCTAGCTCTGGGGGACGTCCGTACGTCCCGGGGATGGCTGGGACGTCCCCCATATCTAAGGCCATTAAAAAATATTAAAAAAATAAAAAAAGTTGTATTTTCAATTTTTAAAAAAAATTTCTAATATGCCCCTTATTAATTCAAATTGTTATTAAAAATAAAAAAAATTAAAAGATAACATTAATTAAATTTTAAATTTATTAATTTAATTCATAATTTTGACAATGAAACTATATGGCAGCAGTGTAGCCTTCGGGCATTTTGACACAGAGATTAGAAAATCGCCCAAAAATCGCCAAACTTAGCGAGTCAATAGAAAAATAACACCCAACGCCTACGCCTTTGTTAAAGAATAAGTTTTTTTTGGTCTCGCAGGGCGCTGCCCCTCGACCCCGCCCTGTATCGCGACAGGGAGCGCACAAGGGGTGATGCCTCTTGACCCCACCTTGGGGGCGTTGCCCCCAAACCCCCATTGAAAAATATGGGGGGAAATTGCATCAATAGAAATAGGGAAAATTTAACCTCTTTGTTTTGACATTTTGCATGTTATTTCTTTAATATCTATTATGATATGCATATTGACAATGTGAATGAATTGAAATTCTGATTTATGAATGCATAATTGCATATTGTCTATTGAGGATTAACAATGTTGTATGTTCAGAATTTACATTCCAAAATGTTTTCAACTTTTCATAGTATCATACACATGCTATATCCATGTTTTATTGTTTTCATATGAATATAATGTATGTATGGATGCTTTATCCATGTTTTCATATGAGCATTTAGAATTTAGAAATTTTCCTATATATTTTAAATTTTTCCTATATTTTATATAGCCGTCACCTTTGCTGTCCCCCGCCATCCCCAAATTTGGCAAAAAAATTTGTCGTCCCAGAAACGCGTCTCGCCGTCCCTTGCCGTCCCCCGTCCCGAAAACTCGCGGTAGCTTTGGATATAACTTGATAGAAAACTTCACAAGATTTCTAGCACTTCAAACGGTTTGTTAATCAGAGTCCCAGATAAGAAATTATGGCCTCAGGAAGTTGGGTCTTCTAGACTAGGAAATATAAAAACATGTTGGACACATAAATGAGTTAGAAAAGGGAGTTACACATGTTTGTGTGCTTTTTTGACACATCATAGGGCATCTTGGATTTGAGATAAGTTGGGTGTCACATTCTTGGGTGGTTTTAGCTCATCGTTTAGTAATACCATTTGACGGTTTCATGTATTGTATCTCCTATACATTGTGTGTAAAAGTTCTATAGCTATTGAGTTATCTCCAAATCTTTGGTTGTTGATACTCATATGAGAAGCTTGCTATGCAACTATATTGTATTTTGTTGTTGATTTCTGAATAATATATAGGGCAGCTTTTAGAGTGTGGGGTTTTTCTCTCAAAAGGGTTTTCCCCATACAAATCACTATGTTGTGGTATGCATGCTATTTATGTTTATTTTTGTTGTTTTTGTAACTATTGTAAAGATCTAAAAAGTTTTGCATAACCCTCCTCTCAAGGTTATTGTAGGAAGTTGTTTTGCTACCTTAACTTCCTTACAAGATATAGCTAGAAATTTTTCGATTAAGGTAAATGCTTCTGATTAGAGCTATAGCTCGAAAATTGGTAGGGTTATAAATACTCTAATGCTAAGTCTTTCAACAATTTGGGCAAGCATAAATAGATATTTGAAGTTTACTAGAAAGAGAAAGAAACAATATAGATTGTGAACTGCATGCAAGAGCATCTATTGAACTTACCTCATCTATTGAACTTACCTCATATAGCTTAAGAAAACCCTCATGATTTTCTGGAGATTATTTTGTGCGCATAAACTATCTCCTTGTAAAATGAGGGCAAATATGAGCTTTTGGGATTACTCACAAGACACACCTTGTGGGGAGGTTTCAGTTAGCCATGGCACAATGGTGGACTTGATCATTGTATTCCTCCAATCTTTGAGGATTTTTTCATTCACATTGATTCTATGATGCCAAGTCTCTTGTCTTGATTTCTTTCAGGTGTAGAAAGGTTAACCAAAACAAGGCTTCCTATGACAGTTTATTAATCACAAACTCAACATTCAAGCAATTGACAAAAAAGATTAAAAATGAGAATACTAATGCTTTGAAGTTTAATGGAAAGGCAAAGAATGAATTTAGATGGTGAAATGCATGCAAGAGAATCTATTGATCTTACTTCCTATGGGCCAAGAAACCACTCATGTTTTTCTAGACATTTTGTGTGTAGATGTATAAAAACTACCTCATTATAAAATGGTGTAAGGTAAAGAGCTTGTAGCATTACTCATAGGAGAGATATTGTGGGATGTTTGAGCTCACCAAGGCACAATGGTGAACTTGATCATCACATTCCTTCAGTCATTGAGGATTTTTTGATTTACAATGATCCGTGATGCCATGTTTCTTGTTTTGATTTGTTTCAGGTCCAAAAATGCTAACCAAAACAAAGTTTTCTATAAATTTATTGGTCACAAAGTTGACATTTAGGCAATTGACATAGAAGCTTAGAAATGAGAATATTATTAGGTAGACAAAAAGTGAAACAAGATTTCACTCTAAGACCCTAATCAAAGAGTTTGAAGGCTTTTTCATCATAGTTGAGCATTAAAATTCCAAGTTACCAATTCTGGTACGGGTGCAGGGTACCGATAAAAATAATGGATACAACAGAATGACAAAAAAATTCCTTGGGTATGGGTACAAATTCAATTATATAATATATATTGTAGCATCATAAATTGTATCCTTATACAATTTCATACTCACTTCGGCCTCACTTTGGCGTTTTTGCCTTCTATGCCTTGATTTGTTCACGATGGTTTCAAAACTGCAATCTTCATCTCCTGCTATGATCTCTAGACATTTATTAAGCCCAAATCAAAAGGGCTCGATTTCAAACCCTTTAACTGTTGGTAAATTTTGAGTGGGAACCTATTTTCTGTGATTCGAAACGTTGATGATAAAAATACTTACACAATCGAATCCAGAAAAAATTAAGAGAATATAGCATGGATTGTGGAAATCTCATAGCATTAACCTATTTTCTGTGTTGGCCTTCTTCATAATTTTCAATACGTTTCATGAGGATAGGTATAAAAGCAAGCCTTACCCCCTCATTTGAAACATCTCTCCACAAGTTTCCAATTACAATATTTCAAATTCAAGTGAGCAAGTAATCAAGCATCATTAGAGTAGTGAAGGAGATGTCAAGTATTCAGATTTCAGTTATTCAAGGTGACATCCATGATCAAGTTTTTATGAAGGCATCCATGAATTCCTGCATGACAACATCAACCTTTTCATAAAGACTTCAAGGCAAAGAAGATTCATAAAGGTATAACATTTCAATTAAGCATTTCAATTTCAGATCTAGCCTCTGCCCTTTCAAGGCACGCTTTCATTTTCATTTCAACTCATCATAGGGTTAATTCCAAACATAGGGTTTGACATAGGCAAACCCCTATCAACACAACAACATTTTTCCCTTGTGTTTGTAGGTGACAAGATTTGAAGACAACAATTATAGATTTGAGAAGAGGAGATTGAGACGCACACACCTTGATTTTAAAGAAGTAATAACACTAGGACAAGGTTGCCTAGCATTTTTGTCTAATTATTTTCCAACAAAATTCTAGGGAGATACTTAGAGTAACATCCTAATTCCAAAACTATTTTTGTTGTCTGTATTTGATGATTTTGGGACAAGGATACCTAGCATCTTTGTCCTAGATTTTCAAGACCAAATTTCAGCCACAGGTTCCTCTTTGCTTCCAATTTCCAGATCTATGCTTCATGTCTGCAAAAATTTTTTTGAAATTGTCTGTGTATGTTGGTCATTGGCAATTATACACCATTAACCCTAATTTTTGTACTCAATTGACATCATTTCAATAATCACCCTCATCTCAATCAAGGAGTACTAATTTATCTTGTGCTCAACCCTTACCTAATAAGTTTGAGGTTGAGCCAATTGAGTTCATTCTCCTTTCAAACGTGGTATTGTGAAATAGGTTTAATTCCTAGTTTGCATGCATAAACTAGTGAACCCTATTTTCCAATATTACATATATATGTTCAAAATTATAAACTACAGGAACAATGATATTGTTTACTGCTATATCTATGTAATGTCCCTACTTTGAAATATAATTTAATAATAAATAATAAAAAAATTAAAATACAAAAGAATAAATATAAAAATTACAATTAAAATATAAAAGAATATAATTAAATATAATTAAAATTTGATTAAAGCTAATGAAAGGTCAAAAGGCATGAAATGATAAGTTGCGACTCCCTCAAATGTGAGATGTAAAATGGAGAAAAGAAACTCATTTGAGGGGGGAAGAATTTGAAAAATGAGAGTGCAAATCTGATTTAAATAAGTGCAGATCTGATTATGAAAGGGTGTGTCCCTTTCAAAGGGCAGAAATAATGAAGAGTTACACTCTTTAAAAAGGTGTTAATGATGAAAGGGCGTGTCTCTTTGCAAAGGGCATGCATGATGAAGAGGTGTAACCTCTCCCTCACATTGAGAGATATAAAGGAAAGGAACTAAAGCATCCAATAACATCACCATGGATTGATAAGATCAGAACTGTTATTAAGTTACAGGCAGTAATATCTTTGTCCTTGGTGGTATGCATGGGGATGAGCTGAGTATGTATGTTTAATATATGAAACCTGATAATGTTCTTATGCAGAATTAATAGTAATATTAGTATGGACTGCAATATGTATGGCAGTCATACTTAATTTCATATATATTCATAATACATAAGAAACTAGTATACTTATAGTCTAAATCATGTTATTACTGTCAGTATTTAAAAAGATGGGAATGAGATGTTCCAAAGAGGGGCAGTCTAAATCCAAGCAATAGGTTAAGTCCCAAGATAGGGTGGGGATCAGCAACCCATAAGCCTCATTGAGGGCATAGACCCAAGATAGGCAAGGGCTTGGATCTGTAAACTTTGAGGGAACCTATTGTATTTGGTCTCTAAGCGCTTTGGTAACATACACAGACCCTTCTCCCTTAAAACTGAAATAGTGGTAGGGTCTGATATCTATATTAAAAACTATGAATAATGAAATTAATCGTCTAGTAGGTAAAATAAATAAGAATTTTTTAATAACTAATTGAAGAATATCAATCAATTTTATTATATTGAAATAGATCAAGTAGGGGACATTACACTCAATTGACATCATTTCAATAATCACCCTCAACTCAATCAAGGAGTACTAATTCATCTTGTGCTCAACCCTTACCTAATAAGGTTGAGGTTGAGCCAATTGAGTTCATTCTCCTTTCAAACGTGGTATTGTGAAATAGGTTTAATTCCTAGTTTGCATGCATAAACTAGTGAACCCTATTTTCCAATATTACACATATATGTTCAAAATTATAAACTACTGGAGCAATGATATTGTTTACTACTTGGTAAATTAAATATAGGAAACAATAATACAAATAACAATGCATAGCAAATAAAGGAGTAAAACCTTTCTTTATTCACATATGAAATTATTACAGAGAAGAAGACCAGAGATGGTTGGCCAAGGATTACAATAGATTCGACTATACCATACTACCTTCCTTGAGAGAACACAACATATTTAAAGGACCCAACGATTGTTGAGAGGAACACAACCATCAACCAACGGACACCAAACTACTTGAGTGACAACCCACTTACTAGAAATAATTAATACATTGTCAGACAACCAATATTATCTAATATAGCAATAGGCATTTTACGCCGACTACATCATCCTCCCCAAAACAAAAAGTCGTCTTCCATATGACAAGTAAGCATCGTGTAATATTCGAGAAGACTAATGGCAAGAGTGTGGACAATGATTTGTATTGGCAACCCCAAACTTGTAGTGTACTTGACAAACCAAATGGGGGTCTAGGGGCAACGCCCCCAACAAGGTCAAGGGGTAGCACACCTTGTGGGGGCAGTGCCCCCAGTAGGGACAAGGGGTAGTGCACATCAATTTTCTGATTTTTTGAGACACCAAAAACATTGTTGATGAAGCAAGAAATTGGAGATTTCACTCGTAACACCTGCCTTTTTAGCCCTTCACGCATGGCATGACCACGCATGGCTCCCCTCACTTCACATATGGTCTGATATGCATCATGTACGGTTTGATACAAATCACGCACAGTCCAAAACCTTATGTACGGGCTTGATTGCCTTGATTGGTTTTCCATATATGGTTTAGTGTTCTCGTAGAGTGTCTTTGAATTCGAGTACGGCTCCTCCACACCATACGGCTTGTACACTACTTTGTATATGCATAACTTCTCCACTATCAACTCCGTGTACAACATCAACTTGTACATCCTCTTCTTTTGTTCATACAGTGCGTAAGTTGGTTCCACATACGATTCTCTTGGTGTCATGTATGGCTTGTGTACCCTTCCATACGGCTTACTCTCTCCCCTCCATACGACACACTCTCTCCCCCTCCGTACAACATGCTCCTTTCTTGTTCGCACGCCATCCTCTTCTCGTATGGTTTCCTTCTATTCTTGTCGTATGGCCTTCCAATTTGCTCCTCATACAATTTAATGTTCCCATACGGTCTTGACACTTCTTCCCCATATGGTCTTGACGATTTCTCACCCATCTCACATGACCATTCTCCATGCAACCACTTTCTCTAGAGAGCTTATCATGTGCATACGAACTACAAGTCACCCTACTAATGTTTGTGGTGTACAACTTCAACTAATAAGGTTTCCCCTCGTAAGACATTTTGATACTACTTACGTATGGTCTTTCCTTCCCTCGTCCATACAACTCACCTCCACTCCCCTACAACTTCTGCAAGCTTCTCTTCACCTTCTCATACAACCTGACCCCATACAATTCCCTGGAGCCTATCCCCGTCCATAATGTTCAGACTTGGCCTATGTACAGACTTTGCATGTCCTCAATTCTGTCAATCTGGAGCATGTTGTAGTCAGGGTGGAAGGCTTCATAGTCCTCCATTTTCCAATTAAATAATCCGTTTAGAGAACTTGTTTCATCTTCAGAACAATCTTTCAACTCGAGTACCCCTTCATCATTTGGTTCCATGCCTTTCCTTCATCCCAAAATCTCCACCCTCAGACTCTGAGTCAGAGGATGCCGGTTCTTCACTCACGGCCTAGTTCGATGATGTACTTCCTCCCGTCACTCTCAATCGAGAGTGTGTTCCGCTACCAATTATGATTCACCTTGGCAATAATCAACAATCCCCTCTCGAGGAGTGTGTCGTACACCACCTTCTGCGATGCCTATGAAGTCCAAGAAAAATTGTTGTGTCCCAATCATTACTTTTTGTGCCATCAATGTTCCCAACGGCTTGATGTCGTGCTGGTCAACACCTACCAAGTGGAAGGTCGATGGCCAGAGCATTGGTCTTCCAAGGTATTTCCAAGTATCTTATGGTAGTACATTTACTCTCGAGCCTCCATTGACGATGGTGTTTGTCAACTTCTTCCCCATTATTTCCATCTCGACGACCCCCGACTTCATCTTGATGCTCATCGTCAGCAACATTGGACCACTGGTCTCGTTCCCTTCACATGGTAGTTTCCTTGTCGGTTCCTCTTGTGGTTTACATTGTCTTTGGCTAACTGTGTCGTCACTAACCATGTTGGTAATTGCCACTCTCAGTTGCGACATAGTTTGAAGAAGTTCTATGACCTTGATGGGTATGGTTGTCTATAGCACCTACCTAACTATGTCTTCCTTTGACTCCTACAATGGCGTACTTGCAATTCCATTGGAAGCTATTCATTCCTTCGCCAACACTTGTTTGACTTCTACTCTGGCTTCTTAGAGTCGTTCCTTCTCCGTACAAGGGTCTAAGTACACCGCCTTCTTCATTTGTGCTCTCGTGATTGCCAGATCTACCTAATCTTGTTTTGCCACGTCCAACATATTAATATACTTGCTTTGGGCAATCGGTGTCTTCATGATTCCTTGGTCAACACCATTTGCACAATAATTATATGTTGTCTTTCTTATTCTAGCAATCTCTTCTAGTGTCCCCATTCACTACATTGTCCACACTATACGATAGAACGTCCTCTAGACTCGTACTGTATTTGATTTTGCCCTCGTTGATTTCCATAACTGCTTGGTGATACATTTTGTGGTTTTGATGGGCTAGACTCTCCCTATGTCAAGAGTACTTGCATACTTCTAATCTTCAAATTATATGGACACTCCTTTATTGAATGACCTATCACCTAGCAAATCTCACAAAACATCTTTTTAGGACAATTACCTTTCGTGTGCCCCTCAATTTTGCACTCCATACACCATAGTTCATTACTTTCTTTATTGGTTCATTTCTTGGCCTTCAATTCTTTCATCATTCACAACATATCCCATCGAACGGCCTAAATCGTTTTGAATTCTTCATCACTACTACATTCAGTGCTATCATCATCATCGGTCTTCCTCTTCCCACGAGAGGCTGTTTTCTTCACTCTCAATGTCCATCACCCAATTGTAAGCGTCGGCATATGAGGACAAAGGCATTGCTTTCATCTTCTTGCGCAATGAGGGGATCAATGCCTCAGTGAACCACCTCTTCTTCAACCCGTTGGTTGGTTGCTTCTCCATCTTGTTCATCAGTTCTTTGAACCTACAATTGTATGTTTGGACGTTCTCGTTCTTCCCTTGCCTAGTGTTGTAAATTTTTGCAACAATTCCATTGTCATCTCTCTACGGTTTAAACTCATCCTGAAATGCCTTCTTCAGTTCGTTCCATGATGCTTTGTATTGAGCTGCTAGATTTGTGTACCAGTCGATGGCAATTCCTCTTAGGGTGGCGAGGAATGCCTTCAACTAGTAATCTTGGTCTTCCTGACCATTCACCTCCCATATTGTTATGTGGGTCTTGCAATGGCATACGGGATCGTCTGATCCATCCCCTGTAAATTTAGGGAGTTTTTGCTTCTCCTAGGTGTTCATCATTGTTTTCACTCATAAGGTACCATGTGTATTCGACCAGATTGGACTGTCTCGCTCTCGCCTGCGTTCTTGTGCCTCTCTTGCACTCTTGGCCACATGCAACCTCTCTACGCATCCACCTTCTATGTCTTCTACACCTTGGTCACCTTCTTCATTTCTATACTCTCTGCTCCCTAGAGTATTCGACTCAAGCCCCCTTATTCTCAGTTCCTTGATGAGGGACAAGTTCCTGATACAGTGCAAATTGGTTTCTCGCATGCTTAATCCCTTGTGTTCTGGACCTAGGTGGACTATTCTGACTGCTACGTTTCGGTGCTTTCCTTGCACTCTTAGCCACGCATGCGTTCTCTACACGTCCACCTCCAATGTCCGCAACACTCTAAGTACTTACAAGCTCTAACTCGTCCATGTGCTCCCTCTGGCCAAGGGTCGACGGTTCAGATTCTCCAAGTCTTGGTTCCCCTAGGATGGATAGACAACAAAATATGTATGAGTTCAAGATTTCCCTCTTCATACTCCTCATTTGTCATTGACTGTACGGATAGATAGTCTAATCGTCTGGCTGGATTTTCCTCTATGTTTCTCGTAATCTTCTTCTTTGTTCTCTTTGTTCTACAATCCTCAAAGATCACCTAATCACTTGGTCTTGACCACCCTATGGCCTTTTCTCACCTTTATTGGGGTCTAAGGGTATGAATCACTCAAGCCTAACCCAATTTCTTTTAAGGCAACGACACCAAATTGTTTATTAGCTATATCTAGTAAATTAAATACAGGAAATAATAATACAAATAACAATGCATACGGAATACAGGAGTAAAATATATTGTCATTCGCACATGACATTATTACAGAGATGGTCGGCCAAGGATTACAATAGATCTGACTATACCATACTACCTACCTTAGTAGTACACAACATATATAAAGGACCCAATGGTTGCCAAGAGGATCACAACCGTCAACCAGCGGACACATAACTACCTATTGTGATCACTTCCCACATTGCCCCATCAAGATGGGGACCCCCCTTTTTTTTAAGTCCCAGCCTCTTAGTCTAGTCTCTCCTCTCCTCGCAGGTGAAATGATAAGTTTATAGGGTCCAAAAGTCAATCAGGAGCTCAGATGAAGAGTCTAAAGAGGTTGCTAGTTAGTGACACTCCAAGAGTTCAAAATAAAACTCCAATTACTTCTCATAGGAAGCAAAATTCACTTTAAATATCTTGAGCCGAAGCTATTTCCAAGAGGTCTCATCTTGCAAGTTTGAAGGGAGAAAATGAATCAAGATGATGTGCAAATAGGCAATATTCAATTTCAATTCACCTCATTTTTCAAGCCCCCGAAACCTTAACTTCATGTTTGAGCCTAAGTGAGTGAACTTCATGTTGAGAAGTGGATGACCGAATTTCCCTTAAGTGCCTTGTTAGAATATGTGTAAATATGAGTTTGAGCGTTTGAGTGAAAATAGTCTAAGGATTGAGTTCGTATGCAACGAAATGATTGACAAGCTCATTTGTAATCTACTCCATCTTCAAGTCTTCTCTAGGTTTTAACTTCATGAATTGATGAAATGGAGCGAACCTCATGAGTTGATGATTTGGAGCGAACTTCACGAGTTGATGAAATGGAGCGAACTTCATGAGTGAGCAATCATGAGCGAATTTCACCTTCAAGCCTTCATGAGAAAAATTGGAAGTAGAGGAGCGAAAGATGTTTGATGGTTTTTACCTTGAATGGATTCAATTTGAAGATTTGGAGCGAACTTCATGACTTGGTGATTTGGAGCAAACTTCATGACTTGATGATTTGGAGCGAACTTCATGAGTTAAGTAAGACAAGTGAACTTCATGAGTTGGAGATTTGGAGCGAACTTCATGAGTTAAGTAAGATAAGTGAACTTCATGAGTTGAAGAAGGAGAGCGAACTTAATGAGTAAGGTGATTGAAACAAACTTCATGTGCACACCACTTAGAGCGATCTTCATCTTCAAAGCTTCATGAGAAAATATCAACTTAATCTTCAAAGCTTCATGAGCGAATATCAACTTCATCATGAGCGAATTTTAACTTCTTGTTTAAGATGAGCAAACTTCATGTAAGGAGCTACAAGAAGCAAATTTCAAATTCAAGGATTAAGGTGAATGAGCGAAATTCATGATGGAGGAAAGAAGGAAATTTGTAAACTTGAATTAATTTGAAACAAACTTCATCAATTCAATGATATGAGTGAACTTCACAAAATGATATATAAGAGCGAACTTCAAGGATTAAACCTCATGAGCGAACTTAAGAAATGAGGTAGATGAGCGAATTTTCTTGTTGCACCAATCCAGCATTAATAAAATTCGAAATTCAAACAAGAAGAGGTAAGTCGGCTAAGGTAATTCATTGTTTTAATTTAATTGAACAAGTCGGCCTATATGGGAAAAGGCACAACTTTTTCCTAGTCGCCTATAAGGAGTGCAAACAATCATTTCAACATTAATCAAAACAAGTTCATCTCTCTGATTAGCGAACTTCAAAAGCAGATCAGTGAATTTAGCAGCAAGAGGGCGAATTAATCATCTTCTAGAGTGAATTCACCCTAGAGAGAACAGCGATTTCATCCTCACAAGGGCGAATTTTAGCACATTGGAGGGTGAATTTCATCCTTCAATAACAAGGAATTAAGGAAAATTTGAAAGGCAGCGAACCCTTGAGCATCGACATTCATATCATTGATTAGATTTTGAAGTTAAATTTCAGAAATCAGAAGTGCGTGCATCATTTGGACTGATATAAAGTCAGGAACAGGTCTGATAGTGATTTTGTTAAGGCAAATTAGACCTCCCTAATTCATCTAAAGAAGTAAATCAGTCTTATTTAGCAATTGATCTCACATTTATTTAGATGCAAGATTCATTTCATACTAAATAGGCTTTAGCACATCAATATTTCACCACTACTCTGACTTGCACATCTCTCATAGGTGAAAGATGGCGGCTCCTAAACCGAACAAGACCCTTTCCCGCTAGGCGATCATTAAGGAAGACTCGAAGAGTGGTGCATTCAAAAGCAACATCAATTCGCATTGGAGCGAAATAGGACACACCAATCTCGGGAAGTTCGACACCAAGAAGTTCCGGCACCCACCATACACAAGTGAACGTACTGCTACAGCCAAGAAGATGATTGAAAGTGGGATCATAAGTGCAGCTGGTTTTCCTCCCGCAGTGCAATGCTACGTGCTGATTGTGGAATGTGCTCAACACTATGACTCTACCTCAAGAAGAATTGTCGCAAAAGATGGAACAGTGCTCACATATCTCTCAAAGATAGCAATCAGCGAAACATTTCATCTACCCGAGCCTAAGGACATGGTCTACATAAGCCTGGAAGGAGCTAAATCCGCCTATGATGATGATCCAGATGCTTGTGCGAAGATCATTGACAAGTTTTGGTTGAAGAAGAGTAGAGGTGGTAGAAGCAGATGGCCGGATAGACTACATAGGATAGACTTCAATGATGGATTCCGAGACTTCATCACCTTACTCCATCGATTGGTTGGTGCACCTGAGGCTTCATATTTTGAGGATTGGATGTTCTACTTGATTGAGAGTGTTACTCATGGCAAGAATGCAATCAATTGAGCGAGGCTCATTAGCAACATCATTGATCTACAGTTGAGGAGGTTGATGCACACCAGAACATTCTATATGAGCTCCTATGTCATATACTCCATTGCAAGAAATTATGAGTATCCAGGACTCATGTACACGGGTGTAGTTGGAAGGAGACCTGGAGAGATTAAGGTATATGATTGTTGTCCACAACTTAAGGATCCACCAAAACAACACTATAGGAGGGTGAATGATACATTCACTAAGCATATCACAAGAACACTTCGAGGTGGATTGCAGAGAAGACTCTCTCCAGAAGCACAAGCATTGGTAGAACAACATGGTGCATGGTTCATCCAGTTCCCGAAGTTCACTTATATCAGAGTTCAAGGATGTCCTGTCCCTTCCTACATGTTGTCGCATTACCCAACGAATAGAGTGGTGCTACTGGAGGTGGTGAGACAGTTATTGGTATATGTCAAGGCATACAGGCATAAGCATAGAGCCAGTATTTCTTTCCCTATCACGCTTGGAGATTCCATTGAAGTATGCTCATCCACTCATGCAGCAGAAGATGCCAAAAAAGAGTTAGCATTCCATTCACTCAAGCCATTCACAACTAGAGATCATTTCGATCCATATGGTAATGTAAAAGAAGTTTTGGGAAAGAAGTATGGACACCAGTGGCATCTTGAGGATTATTGGATGAATGTTCAAAATGATGTGGAAGTGAAAAAGATGTGTTCCAGGCTATCTCTCGATTTAATCAAGAAATGCAAGTTGTTTCATGTTGCCAATCAAGTTCAAGCTAGTGGCAAATATCTCCAAGCAGCAAATACGCCAAAGAAGACGAAGAGATCAAATTCAAATGGGCAGATATGGAGGTTGATGACTTGAAGGAGTTAATGAAACCAGTTTTGGAATACACCCACATATGAATAGATGTACAACACTAGAAGTTGAAAGAGCAAAATATAACGACGACATTCCACTCAGAAGAAAGAGCAGATGATGAAGATGAAGCAAGCACAAGTGGGAGTGCACCTCAACCATCTCATTCAAAACGTTCGAAGAGAAAGGAAGATCGTGGTGAAAAGGAACCCTCAAGGAAGAAACATAAATCGAATTCAAGTCACCCTTCCTCCAGACATGAAGAACAAAGGGTAGAAAAGGAGTTGAGTCAAGGGGCTAATGAATCAACCGAATCCACAGTTCACAATGATAAAGGAAAAGAAAAGTTATCATAGGAACAAGAAGATCTCACTCATCACGCCCAAGAGATTGAAGAAAATGAGGAAGAGGACAACAATGAGACCATCTCACCACCTAGAGATGGACAAATGCATGAAGAAGCACAAATCCAAGAAGGAAGATCTTCTATTCCGAAATGGCTAAAAGAAAGACTAGCTCAAGAAGTGATAGTAGTTGAGGAAGAGCAAACATATAATATAGTGAGTCTCCTAAGCCAAACTCAAGAGGTCACCGAGAAGAGGAAAGCTACGAAGATGTCAAAGGTGATTAGAGATGATTTGGGATCAAGGAAGTTGCAAATAGCTACTCCAAGGGTTGAGAAGTATGAAGGTGAGATCACAGTGGATGAGTATGATATGGAGACTATTCACTTGGGTCCACTCACCTCTGAGCAAGCTATAGGTGATGCAACCGATTCGTTGAAGGTAGTTAATGACATGTTGAGAGCTGAAATAGAAAAGAATAGAAGATTAGAAAAGGAGATAAGTGCATGGAGGAACTATGTCCAACAATTTCAGCAACCATTGAGACATCAGAGCCCAACAGCCACACCACCACCTTTGCTTCCTCCAGAATCATTTGATCATATGGAGAAGATGAGAAATTCGGCACAGTTGATGGATACCTGGATAGAGGATTCATATACTAGAGTTAGCAAGTTCATGAAGGGCATAATCAAGACACTTGATATAGTTATAAAGGTCCTTGTGAGAACTCATGTCCTCATAGAAGCCTTTGAAGCATTTGCTCATGCTAGAGATGTCATCATTCCAGTGCTTCAAGTAATAAGGACAACATCCCGAGAAGTTTTGTCAAGAGAGAAGATAACAAGAGAGGGATCTACACCTAGCTTTCTACAATGGACAGTCTACTTCGAACAAAGAAGATCATCTTTGAGGAGATTGGAAACAGATGTAGTCAAGTTCAAGATGATATGCACCGAATTTATGATAAGATAGTGGAAGTAGCACAAATTGTTTTAGAGAGAAATATTGATCCAGGAACGATCATAGAAGCTAGAGAATTGGAGGAAAGGATAAGAGTCATTTTCCATGGGACAGATGGAATGATCACCAAGGAACAGTTGAATGACATGCTTGAGTTCATGGTTTTAGCAAGAAAAACTCAAGAATTTGAACCTGAATGGGATAATCCCATCGTCAAAGCTTTCGAAGAAGTCATGCACATGGAGGAGTAGCTGAAGTCTCTGCCTGAGATCCCGATGACAGAGATAGATGGTATAGTGACCAGATTCATCGAATATGCTAGAAAGGAACGTGAGAAAGGAAACAGGATTCTAGAAGACAGTTTGTTATGATCCTACTTGGCAGTTCATTTTCTCATTGGAGGATGCTTCCTCGATTACCGTGTCAGCACATGCTATTTTCTCATTGGTTGCTTCCATGATGATGTTTATCTAGATAGGGTTTCATTTGCATCAAACCCTAATTAAGGTTTAGGTGGCAAAATCTTGGCCCTTGATCTCCGTTCGATCTTGGCCCTTCATTGTATTTGGGAGTCCTATATAAACTCCACTCATTTCATTTGAAAAGGTTAATAGAATAATAGAGTAATAATAAGGAGAATAGTGCTAGAATAAGTAGAGATTTTGATTAGAAGTCAAGAGTGATAAGAGGAGGACTTGAAGAATTGTTGTTGTTTGGCCATTGGATTAATAAAACATTGAAGTTGTGGTGTTTTAATTTAATCTTTGAAGCCTATTGCAGGGTTCTTTATCTTCTCAAGTCAATCTTTGATATTAGTTTAAGTGTTTAGATTGAATGATGGAATGTTGCATTTGATGTATTGTGAAACTCATAATCCATACCACTAGCCTCTTGTTGATTGTAAGTGCGCCTTGTGTGGTCAACTGGAACCTTTGAAATTGCTTAAGTTTGATTGTTGCTCAATCATTGATATGCATTCAAGTAATGGTGTCTATACTTAGCAATGATTTGAAAATTCCTAAATATCCTTAGAAGATTGCACTAGTTCTAGTGAAGTTGTTCTTGTATGGCGATGCTAAGACTAGTGGAGTTTCACTTGTGTCATTCTTCATCCATTCATTCTTAGTATAGCTTAGAGTCTTTCTAAACCCTTATCTTTTGCCATTTTTTTTGACACACATTCAGTAGTATTAGGAAGAAACTTCACCGCATATCATTCACAAAATACTTCATGAAATCTTTCGTAACCGAAAATGACCCTTGATGAAACAACAATCACAACGACCAACAGAGCTTATCCACACGTAGTGACCCTACATTCATGAACCTTGGAGTCTTCTCAAGTGATCCTTAACCTAATCTTCAACATTTGAGAGATTTTATTCAAGAAAGGATAACATACTTTAGGTATTTTATTTTTATGTTCGTATTTGCCTAAAAAACACATCAACACTACCCAAGTGACAACCCACTTACTACAAATAATTAAGACATTGCCAGACAACAAATATTATCAAATATAACAATAGGCATTTTATGCCGACTACAGATACTCGTAATTGCTGAAAAATAGAATATTTAAATACCTTATATTCATAATTTGCAAAAATGAAAATACTTGTCGCTTTGACAACCTTTTTTTCTGTTGGCCCAAGATAAACTTTTATTCCTAGGGAATAGTTCAAAAGTGAGTTTTCGGTTGAAATTATGATCTCTTATACTCTTTTACACATTGTTTACAATGCTAAATAAAACCCCCCACCACCAAAAAGTTGTTGAGTCATTCTCTTATGTCACCAAAGAGGCGACAATGCATCAAATTTAAAAGAATTTTCTACATTTGAGGCAACGGGACTAGAACTACCAGCCATTCTCTATGAAACCTAAAATGAAAAAACGTTACAAATTAACTCTACAATTGAAAAAGATTCCAAAAATTGGCATCATAGCCCCTTCTTACGCATACAAATTACAAAACTTAGAAAAAAAAATTAAAAACCTGAAATTATTTTAAAAAATAATTGAAAATTCTTCAAAAAGATTACTGAGAATCTTGAAAAACGAAGAAAGATTAACAATTTTTTTATGGTTAAATCTTCTTTTTGCAGCTATTTCTCCACTATTGGTGTAGGTTTCACTCCCCTATAGCTCTCGTTCCTGAAAAAAATGAACCAACCTTTAAAAACCCAACAATGGCAACTTGGAGAAAGAGAATACAGTTTTTGGCCTTTTGTGTTTGCCAAATGAGTTACAAACTTGTTAAAACTTAAAACCCTCACTTTTGGGTGACCAATGCTTTATGCAAGTTATATTTTTTTGTTTTAAAGCATACTTTTTGGGCCACTGCCTTAAGTATGTTGGGGTCCCCCTGGATACACTCAAGTATACCCAAGATATCGCCCAAGCGCATTGGCTTCCTTATTAAGGTCCCACAAGGAACCCAAAGTAGTCAAGTGGTACCTTGGTCCTACCCAGGGATGAACTAATACAAGACCCGAACTCATACTAGACACATATAGGTATGGAAAGACAAATAAAAGGACTTGATAACCCCAAAGTGCCACAAATTGTTAAAACAATATATATATATATATATATATATATCTGTGTGTGTGTGTGTGTAAATATACATATACATACCCAAGGACAAACCAATAGAAGACCCAAACTCATACCAAACACATACAAGTATGGAAAGACAAATAAAAGGACCCAATGACACAAAAGTGCCACAAACTATTAAAACAATATATGTATGTGTGTGTTTACATATACATATGCTTAAGTGTTATTGGATCCTTTATTTTGGCTTTCCACTATTGGTGTAGGTTTAACTCCCCCATAGCTCTGATCCGCTTCAAAAAAAATGAACCAACCTTTAAAAACCAACAACGACAGCTTAAGGGATTTTGGGGTTGATCGGAGTGATGATATGTGTCTGCTATACGTTGCAGTCTGGGCTCGGGCTAGGGCCATTGTGCCCTATCCGTCTCTTCCTTTGTTGTTCCCTTGTTGTAGGGGTCTATGCGGGGGTGGTGCGTGAGGTTTTTTGGGTGCAACATGTGGAGATGGGGTCTCCCCTTCTAGTGCTTGTTGTTTTGTTGTGTTTTCACACTGCGTTTTTTTGTTTGGGTTTGTGCTGGTTAGTGGATTGGTGTTTTGTTAGGGGTGTTGCTTGGTGTTTCAACGGAGCGTGGTGTTTTGGGCCGGTTCTTTGTGGGGGTTTTGTTTTGTTTTCTGTGCCTTCTCTTTTTGGCTTGCATGGCCTTGCATGGAGGTGATTCTGTTCGGCACAGTCTTCCTTTCAAGGACGTGGTGCTTGGGGGAATGTCCTCTCCACGCATGCAAACAACATCTACTATGGGGTTCAATAATATTGATTTTGGCATTGGATCTTCTCAAACGGATGGTTTTCATCCCCCAAGGGTAAATGGGTGTCCTGCAAGAAGTGAACACAGGCCTATGCTTTTGGTTCAACCAACCACTGTGGAAGAGGATGTCAATTACTTGACAAATCATGACCTAATTTGTAAACTTATGGGTACTTGCCTGCAAGAAGTGAACACAGGCCTGTGCTTGTGGTTCAACCAGCCACTGTGGAAGAGGATGTCAATTACTTGACAAATCATGACCTAATTTGCAAGCTTATGGGTTTACCCTTTCTTGAATCATGTGCTCAACGTTCATGGTATCCAGAAGGGGAAATGGAGGTTTTGCTTGCTGCTAACAGCTATTTTTTTGGCGATTTTCTCTAGCACAACAGATAGGAACAAGGCTTTTGAAGGAGGGCCTTATTTTTACAACCAGGTTGAGCTTTTTATTAAGCTATGGCATGTTGGGTTTAATCCTACAGAGGAGATGCCATCTAGGGTTCTGGTATGGGTGCGACTTCCTTGGTCCCTGTTGGAATTTTGGAGACAAGACATTTTTCATTTAGTTGCTCTACTTCTTGGCAAGCCTGTTGGCCCATCGAGACAAACTATGGATGAGAAGGTAATTTTGTATGCTCGTGTGTGTCTTGAAATTGATTTGAGCAAGCCTCTTCCAGATGCTATGGAAATCCAATTGGGTGCTTCCTCTTGGATTCAACAACTTGATTATGAGACGCTCCCTTTTAGAAGTCATACTTGTCATGAATATGGTCATTTCCAAAGAATGTGCCCAAAATCTACCCTTGCAAGGTATTTTAATCAAGGGTCAGTTAGGCCTCCACCCAAGCAGGATAAAGGGAAAGCTCCTATGATTGAGGACAAAGAGGGTTTTATCCATGTTAGGAACAAAAACAAGGGAAGGGGACAAAAGAGGACTCTTAAAGATAGGTAGATTGATGAGGTCTTCAACAAATTTGATGCTCTAGATGATTTAGATCAGGTGGATGAGGCACTTGTTGGGTTAATTCTTGGACAAGATCTTGGTCCTTTAGGACAAACTGCAAATGGGATAGATATTAATATTCCTTCCATTCCACTTGCTCAAAGTGGAGCTATTCAAATGGACACAGAACCTCTGCATTTGCTGGTTGGCGGGGCGGTGCTTTGTGGGGGAGAAGATGGAAATAAATCCGTAGATTTGATTGACTCAGGGGCTACTCAAGAGAACTCCCAAGAGATTGGTAAAAGTAAAGGTTCCCAACTGGTCTTGGGGGTACAAATAAAGGCCCTCAAAAAGGTGGGGCCAAAGAAGCTTCCTAAGGGTAAAAAGAAGGATCAGGAAAAGGTGAAAATGATTGGTGAGATATTGGTGGAGTCTGGTGTTGTCAAATCACTTAAAACCATTGACTCCCACTTTTCTCCCTCTTTGAAATGATTGAAGTTTCATGGACTATTAGGGGGTTAAATAGCATCCTTAGACAAAAGGCTACTCGGGAATTGATTCAGAGTCATTCTCCTGATAATGTTTTCATTCAGGAGACAAAGATGTTGATGGAAGGAATGCTTGGTTTGGTTCCTAGAATCTGGGCTAGAGGCAAATGTCAGTGTATTGGGGCTCAAGGCAACTCAGATGGCGTGGCTTGCCTTTGGGACCCCAGAAGGATTGTTCCTTTGTGGTGGGTTTCTACCAGATGCTCTTTGTCAGTAGTTGCTTCAAGTTTGGAATCAGGGGGAGTATGTCTTTTCTCCAATGTGTGAGCCTCAATTGATCTCGCAGGGAAGTCTTTTCTTTGGTCCCATATCAGGATAATTCGTTGTCTTTCCCCGCTTCTTCCTTGGATCCTTGCTAGGGATTTTAATGCTATCTCATGTTTGGAGGAGAAGAAGGGGGGCTCAGTAAGACTTGAGCATTCTTCTGGGCTCTTGAGGGATCACATTGGGTGATGGGGATGCCTAGCTGATCCCCAAACACACATTGAACACATAGGGAATAATGATTGGAAGTTCAAGAAATTAACTAGTCTCTATAGACTTCCTATCCAAAACAGTGACAGGAACTTGTCCAACAAAATGACAGTTTTCAAATAACTAACTCGTATTCAAATGTATGCAACAAGAACTACAGTGAATCAATAGACAAACAATAACTAAGAACAACATCAACAACCAATGAACAATAATTATTTGCTTGTTTATTCAATCTTCCAAAAGGAAGTTTACAAGTTCATAATAAATTGCTTTACTCTTCAATGTCGGCCTTAAGCCCATGCGCCCAATTCACTCCTGTCGCTTTTGTCACACTACCACTTGTATTCATCAATCTCCCTCATTTTATCTACTCACCATCTCTATCTTCAAGCCCATACCATCCCTCATTCTACACATACCTTTCTTCCATCATCCATCTCTCTATTCTTCTTTCATCATTCTTCTAGCTACATACACTCTCCTAATCATGTTCCCTATTTAATTCTAGAGGATCTTACCATCTCACTTAACACAGATTCTCTGCCCTATTCATCTACTTCCACTGTCCCACCGATCTCCTCTTGCGTCGTTCTTCTACGGCCTCCTTATCGTCAGCCTTCACATTGCAATGGGTTCCCTATTTCCAAACTGATCGAGCTCTCTCTAACCTCGAGTCGGAACTTCGCTTCCCGCGCAAATCAATCGCTTCTTCTCGACCTGTCTGGCCACTTCCAAGCAACCCTCCTTCTGCCTTTGTTTACCCATTTTATCTCTTGATTTGGTTTCTCCCAAACTGCTCAATCACTTCTAACCATTTCATTACCATCTGTAACTAATTCTTTTCAAATGCTCATTAATTGTTCAACTCCATTTTGCCAAAGGCAACTAATTCATTCTATCCAACTTCCTGCTCATGTGGCGACAGGCTCTGTAACCATCCAAACCGAATCCTGGCTAGACAAAGCTAACAAAAACATTAATCAAATAAGTTGGCACAATGCTCCTGCATCATTGGGCTTTTGAATTTGGTGGGCATTAAACCAGGTAATGGGAGGTTCACTTGGAACAACCAGAGGTGGGGTGAGGATGTTGTCTCTGAGAGGCTTGACGGATTTCTTGTGTCTAGTTATTGGGTTATTTGGACCGCTAGTTCGGAGATTCTTGATTGGGGAGGGTCGGATCATTGGCCGATCAAATTCTCTGTTATCCCTTTCAAATCTTTCAATAATCCTCCATTAAGTTTCAATTAATGTTGCTTTAAGACTCTTCTCTACAAGATTTGATTGCTGAATGGTGGCCCAAAGGGAAGTCTACGTTTGGGACTGCTATGTTCTCCTTTACTAAACAACTTCAATTTGTTAAGTATCCATTGAAAAGATGGAATAGACAGTGTTTTGGCAATATTTTCCTGGCTAAGAGGGTTGCCCAATCACGACCGGATGACATCACTCACCATATTCGGGACTATGGTCTTAATGACGAATATTTTAGTCTTGAAGCTGAAGCTGTAAAAAATTTGGAGGAATGGGAATTAAGGGAAGAAGTTTTTTTTGGAAGTAGAAATCTCAGGTTGACTAGTTGCAAGAAGGGGACAAAAACACCACTTTCTTTCATCACTCAGTTCGGGATAAGAGGCAAGGGAATTCCATTACTTCTCTAAAGTATTCTAATGGGAGCCAACTATCCCCTCTCAAGATGATTTCAAGAGAGATCACTCACTACTATTCTTTCCTATTTACTGAAGACACCATTGTTGCTAAGGTGGAGGAAGCTCTTATTATTGACTGCATTCCTCCTTTGGTTTCAAATGAAATGAATGATTTGCTAATCAAGCGTATTACTCTGGATGAGTTAGAGAGGATTATGTTTCAGATGAAGAAAGGGAAGGCCCCTAGTACTGATGGCTTTCCTATTGAATTCTTTCAAGAATTTTGGGATACTATTAAGATGGATCTCTTGGAGGTGGCAGTGGAATCTCAAAGAAATAAACAGATGTTGAAAGCCATGAATGCTACCTTCCTAGCTCTCATTCTAAAAAGAGGAGTTGACTCTTTAGATGTCTTTAGGCCTATTGCTTTATGCAATGTGGTTTATAAAATTATTACTAAACTGATAGCTGAGAGACTTTAGAATTGTCTTAGTCTCCTTATATCGGAGGAACAAGGAGGTTTTGTTGCTGGTAGACAAATCTTGGATGGGGTGTTTGTGGCAACAGAGGCTATACATTCCATGGCTAGTTCCAAGGAGAAAGCTATGTTTATTAAGCTTGATATGGCTAAAGCTTATGATCGGGTCAACTGATCCTTTTTGGCTAAGATTTTGAGAACTTTTGGTTTTGGCAGTGAGTGGATTAGGGAGGTCATGAGTTGTGTTACCTCCTCTTTTTCTATTCTTATCAATGGTGATCCATTGGATCTTTTTGGAGCTTCTCAGGGCCTTTGCCAGGGTGACCCTATAACT
The DNA here is from genome assembly GCF_030272615.1 of Cryptomeria japonica. NCBI lineage: Eukaryota > Viridiplantae > Streptophyta > Pinopsida > Cupressales > Cupressaceae > Cryptomeria > Cryptomeria japonica. The sequence goes on along the minus strand of NC_081414.1, from coordinate 77,009,943 downwards.
CCTTATTTGTTCATTTTGATGGCTGAAGGGTTGGAGAGATTTATAACTTCTCGTGTTAGGAAGGGGCTTATTCAAGGTTGGAACTGGGGTGGCAAGGTTACCCCTCATTCGCACCTTTGATTTGTTGACGACACTGCCTTGATTGAACTTGCTAGAGTCAATGAGGTGATTAATTTCCATAAAGCCTTGGATACTTATTTGGCTGCTTCTAGTCAAAAGATCAATGAGGACAAGTCGTCAATTTTTTTTTTCAACACCCCTAAGTCTGTTTAGGTTAGCATTGCTAGAATTCTCAGATTTCAGATTGGTGTCCTTCCTCTAGTTTATCTTGGTGTCTCTCTTGTTATATGTTCTTTACCTAACAAGTTTTGGCAAGATGTCTTGGATAAGATTCGTAGGAGAGTTTTTCATTGGACGAATAGGTGTTTGCCTTCTACTGGGAGGGTGTTTCTCCTTAAGTCAATGATTTAGGCTCTTCCTCTTTTGAGATGTTTTGTTCAAGCTGCCCCGTCCATTTTTATCTGGCATTTTGATGCTTTATCTCATCAATTCTTATGGGCCGGTAATTTGGTGTCAAAGAGATGGAGCCTGTTTAAGTGGGATATAGTTTGCAAACCAAAGCAAGATGGGGGTCTTGGCCTTCGACATATAAGTCTTAATGGTCAAGCCTTGGCGGCTAAGCTCTACTGGAGGTGTTGTTGCCATCAAGATCAAGACTAAACCAAGATTCTCAATGCGGAGTACCTTAATGGAGTTGAGTCTAAGGACGTTCCTAGATGCAACCTAGAGGGTAAAGGCTTTATGATCTAGAATACCCCCTCAAAAGAGGAGCTAACTTAATTAAGCAGGGATTATTTTGGATTATTTTGGATATGCAACAGAGGTTCAAAAGCTCTATTATGGTTTGAATCCTAGGGTGGATTCCCTCCTATCATTTCTTCAAATCCTCATTTGCGCTCCTTATGTAATTTTTTTAGACGCTAGGTAGAGTAAAGTGCAAGATTTTAAAACTTCCCAGTTACTTGGATAGGTTGTAGTGTTTAATTCCAGGTGGTTCTTTGGAGGACCGTCAGGAGCTCAGCAATATTTTTGTCTAGTAGACCTTGTAGTTCTTTAATGGAGGGAGATACTCTTGCCAGGGGAACTAACCCAAAAGGTAAATATTCAGTGGCCTTGGGTTATCAGGTGTTAGATAGACAAGCCCATGGGTTGACTTGAGTTTCTTGGTGGAAGCAGGTGTGGAATAAGTTCTCTTGGCCTAAATGCAACTTTTTTGTGTGGTTGGTTGTTCAAAACCGATGTCTTGGGATAATTTAAGGAAGCGTCAATTTCATGGCCCTTTTATGTGTGTTTTGTGCAATCACTATGAGGAGAGTTCTTCTCATTTTTTCTTTGACTGCCCTTTCACCAACGAAATTCAGCATTGTTGGTGGGGGGTTTGGAGTTAAGCTTGCATCCATGTTTCCTCTTTAGTTGAGTTTTGGGACCACGTGGAGAGCCCTCCCACCAAGACTCCTTTTCTTCATATTGCTCAGGACATTGGCCCATCCTTCATTCTTTGGCAGATTTGGTTGGAAAGGAATAGAAGGATCTTCTATGAGAAGAAACTCTTTAGTCACCAGCTTTGGATGCGCATCATTAGTAGCTTGCAAGAGATTTTCATCATTAGTGGCTTGTAGGAGACACATTTAAGACTCTGCAGTTCCTTGGACTCAGTTGCCTTTAGTTACATTCCACGAGAATGGAACAAGGTGGCAGATTGTTTGGCTAGATGGGCTTCAGAGCAGATGGGACAGTGGAGAATTGGGGATTGGGGGCTGTTATCTTGGAGTATTCTAGAGTTCTTGAGAATTTGATCATGGAGGACATGCACAATTATGTCAGTGGATTAGGTGTTCCCTAATTTGTTGCTTTTCTTAATGTCTGGCCTTCTGGACTGTTGTTGGCCTTGTATTATTTTTTCTGGATTAATAAATTTTTACCCCTCTTTTTCCAAAAAAAAGAAAACGACAACTTGGAGAAAAAGAATGCAGTTTTTGGCCTTTTGTGTTTGTCAAATGAGTTATGAACTTGTTAAAATTTAAAATCCTCACTTTTGGGTGACCAATTCTTTTTGTGATTCTTTTGTTTTAAAATTGATTTTTTGGGCCCACTACCTCAAGTATATTGGGGTCCTACTAGATACACCTCAAGTACGCTCAAGATATCGCCCGAGCACCCCAGGTTCCTTATGAAGATCCTACAAGGAAACCAAAGTAGTCAAGTGGTACCTTGGTCCTACCCAAGGACGAACCAATACAAGACCCGAACTCATACCAGACACATACAGGTATGGAAAGCCAAAATAAAAGGATCCGATAACACAAAAGTGCCACAAACTGTTAAAACAATGTGTGTATGTGGAGCTTTTATTATTTTAATTCGATTTTCTATGATGTTGATGAATAATCCAATATATCCTAGTTATGCCCCTTCATCGACATGGCTATGAAGAAGTAGGATTAACTTTTCCAAGAAAAAAGGGATTTATTGAATTATTGAACCATCAAAAGTGAAGTGAATATGATATGGAAGTCAACTTGAGGCAGGTGTTCAAATTTATTGTGACATATCTAATAGTTGAAATTAACAGATTGATTCTTGCCTTAATTACAAAGAATTGTACGAAATTGAAAAACCAAGCCAAGCATCGAATGTTGTTAGAAGATAGAATTGTAGTCATTCCATGAAAATATCCATAAATCAAAGACAAAATAAAAATAAAAATAGAATCGCCAAGTTTTCACATACCATTGTGTTCTGCCCCCATTATCAACAAAGAATTTTTATTTTGTCTTTTATTTTTTAATTTGCATGTTCCCATTCATGACATAAACAATACCCAATTAATCGATACATCTTTGAAAGGTAATCTGAATTTTCATACAGACCTTGAATTGAATTCCACTTAATTTAGACAAAGATGAATCCACATATCGTATATCCATGATTTTTTCCACTTCAAATTCTTCATCAACATGTGAATCATCCTCACTCTTTTTGTAACTGCAACTATTATGTTTGTCAATTTCGGTAGTTGCCGACTTCTTGTAATCTCTAGAGTCAATGTATTTCTCACATAGTTTTTTCCATTCTTTTACTAGATGTAGAAAATCCTCAGCCATTTCATTGCGGACCTGGAAAATGCATAATCATCCTTAAATTTTAGAAATTGAACCACAAATAATGCAACTTAGCAATAAGAAATACCTGATACAAAGAGACAACCTTAGTTTCTGGGTGGTTGTATTTCATGCTCTCACAAGCATAAGAATTTAGGTCGACTGCCCATCTCTGCAAAAAAATAGTCAATAATACCAATTGAAACAATATTTCCAATTCTAACTCCGCGCATGACAATAACATTGCTCTTTTATCACTGCTGAGTACTTCCACTCCTCTAAACAAGAAAAGGGATATCATAGTATATAATTTTTACAAAAAGCCCAAACCCTTAATACGTAATATTTAAATGCTTGGAAGGATGAATGCTAATATACAGTTTTGAGTAAATTAAATACAGGACAAGTATCCTTCCTCAAGACCAGCGAAACTGTCCGGGATACCAATGCAATGCCCTTATAAACAACAAAATCTTCAAATCAATAATTTTTCGTAGCTATCATGCATAGAACATGGCAGTAAGATTCTGACCAAAACAGTTCACATTTTAAAATGTGTTTCGAATTGAAATTGTGTCATAGTTTCAGAATATCATTGAATTCCATATTTTCAATAGTTAGATTGTGATACAGAATAAAAAGAAAACACTGCTGACATTTTAATCATTTACCGTTATAAGTTTCACACCAGATAAGTTTGTGCCCATACACAATCCTGTTGACATCGCACCACAACCACAGTATAGATCAAGTAGACTCAACTCTGAGTTAACGACTACACTTCTACCCTTCCCTGAACTTATATCTGAAACTTTATCGATTAAGAGGTTTGGACCATTATTGATAGATGTTGTTGATGTTGAGTCACTACTGGCCGGTTCAGTATCTGCAGAGAGTGTTATCAAGATAAAGATTACTAAAATATCAAAATAGATGAAAACTCAGAGAGACTACTAAAAAACATGAACAAACCAGAATGGCAAACCGCAAATTCAAATAATTGTGTCCTTACCATCAAGAAGACTCTTGAATGTTGAAAATGCATAATCATAGCCCATGTCGTAGTAGTAGTTGCAAGGAGGTATTGACTCATGTTTACATATGAACCTTGTCTGCAAACATTAAAGTAAACTAAACAATTTTTATTGCTAATTCAAGCTCATTTTCATAATTAAAACCTAACTTCACCACCAACATACTCAGAAATGAACAGCATGCCCAAAACTGTCAAAGCAAATTTTTAATGCTTAATTTTAAGTCATTATTCAAACTCAAATTAATTCAGCTTTGCAGCTTCTAACCTGCACAACACATTAGGGATGATAATGACAGAAGTTTCAAGCCAAACATTAAATTTCCACAACAGACAACATTTTGGTTCCTAATGCTCTAGTGGCATTCAGTATTTACACTAGTAAATATCCCATAGACCTACCAAAAGCATTTTTCTTGAAATGTATACATCAAAATAATTTCAAGAGCAATGCTGCTTTGAAAGATCCACGCTAAAGGAGAAACTGCAGATCTAAACAAAGGCTGGGTTTGACTGGTAGATGAATATGAGGAGACCATAGACCACTATGGTGAAAGAAAGTTTTTTGGTGCAAGAAAAAGAAAAGGTGCTTAAATTCAGGCCCAAATCTGAAATGATACGTGAGACTGATTTTAAATTTTTAAGGTGAAAACTTATAACTAAATGTCTCCTTATTATAAGCATAATACTCATGGTATAAAAGGAAACTTGCAACAATAATATACCATTTCCACATTACTCTCATTAGAAAAATAAATGCAAAGCAAGTATTCAGAATCCACAAAGCAAAGAATAACAATCATACCACAAGATTACACCAAATGTACCATAGGAATACCCTCTAAAGAGAAAAAGCCAGCCTCCAAAAATACTCACATACTCAACGTATCATTTCAAGAAACACAATTACAATACACTTGCAGAGTCACCATGCAAGGCCTCTAAAACATTGAGCACCCTAGTTGCATTCCTCCATATGAACAAACAAACGAGAACCATGTAGCCACACATCCAAAATACTCCCATATGCAACCTACAAGTGATGCTCAATCGAAGCCAACAAGCCAAAGGTTACACATGCAAACCTCAACAACTACTCATCTACCTTTTTTCATAGAAACAATCTTACACAAAACCACTAAGTGGTATTAAATAAACTATGGGCTCACAAACCATAACCCCCAGATTAGATATTTTATTCTAAATTTCCCCAATAGTAAATATTTTCTCAATGTGACACCCATATTAAATATTTATCCCGATGTCGCATACAACATGAAGTGTCCCCAAGAGTATCTAACCCATTGTGATGTGCACGTCTTAGATGCACCATGATTAAATATTCACTTTACATTATTAGCATTATTATTTTCTATTATGCAAGGTGTGCAACACACCTTTCCCAATATTCTCCCACTTATTGCATGTAGTGCATAAGGTGTTAAAAGTAAACTCAATTGTCAAAGGAACAATCCTTATGGCTACATGCACCTTCAAAAAGTATCATGGTACTAATAAACTATGAGCTCACAAAACCATAACAGCCAAATTAGATATTTTGCACTAAGTTTCCCCAATAGTAAATATTTCCTCAATGTGACACCCATAATAAACATTTATCCCAATGTCACATACATGAAGTGTCCCCAAGAGTATCTAACCCATTGTGATGTCCACAACTCTAAGATGCACAACAACTAAATATTTACTTTACATTATTAGCAGTGATATTTTCTGTTATGCAACACACCTTTCCCAACATTCTCCCACTTCTTGCATGCATTGCATAAGGGGTCAAAAGTAAACTCAATCATCAAAGGAACAATCCTAATAGCAAAGAAATGGGACTCGAGACTTGGACCCGACTCGGCGAGGCCTACTCGTCTTGGGACTTGGGACTCGGAGTCGAAACTCGGCTGGACTCGGCAAAGTGAAAAACTCTAGAAATTTAGAGATTTTTAAAGATTTTGGACCCCGGTCTATGTCTGGCCGAGTCCAAGCGAGTTTGGACCCCAGACTCGGTCGAGTCCGAGCCCATTGGACTCGACCAGCATGACTCGAATCAGAAATCGCCCAAACTCAGCTATTTTGGGTGATTCCTGTTTCTCTGCCTTATAGCCAACATGCACCAGCAAAAAGCATCGTAGTATTAAATAAACTATGAGCTCACAAAAACATAAACCCAAATTAGATATTTTGTACTAAGTTTCCCCAATAGTCAATATTTTCTCAACGTGACACTCATATCAAATATTTATCCCAATGTCACATAAAACATGAAGTGTCCCCAAGAGTATCTAGCCCATTGTGATGTCCACACCTCTAAGATCCACCACAATTAAATATTTACTTTACATTATTAACATTATTATTTTCTGTTATGCAAGGTGTGCAATACACCTTTCCAAACATTCTCCCATTTCTTCGATGCATTGCATAAGGGGTCAATAGTAAACTCAATCATCAAAGGAATATCCTTATAGCCAACATGGATCATCAAAAAGCATCCAAGTGCTCCATGTGGTCCATCAAGATACTTGCAACAACCACCAAGATGACCACCATCTCAAAACCAAACCCTCTCATCTTCCATCATGCCAATAGACAAAAGATAAAATCCCATCCAAAAGAGAAGCTACACTAACTATCACATAGAAGACTGCAATCTTGCCTCATTCAATCTCCAAACACAAATGCCAAAAGAAATGTATAAAAAATTGGCATGAATAGCTACCAAGAACTCATCAACATAGCTAGAATAGAAACCATTTCTACTTGCTAAAACATCCAATAACCATACCTCAAAGACAAGGTATGCTCCTCATATTAGGTAGACCTTATACCACCAATGTATCTAACACAAGCCATGATCACAAGGCCATGTATATGCACTATCTTGCACCAAGAAGTCCTCCATGGTAACAACACAGAGACATGCAACAAAAAACATGAAGACCTTCAACTGCACTATATAATGAGAACATCCAACGATGGACATGTATACATCCTAGAACTATCTGTTCAAAATATTATCATTAATGTCAAAGGAGTATTCAATATGAGGACATAGTCAAGAAGAATCCACTTAACTATAATGCTTGGTTTGAGATAGAACTACAACTTGGAAATGTTAATTGATGCAGAAGATTGTTTTAAAAATTCTTAGAATGGGCAACCGCAAATTGTTATTGGAATGAAAAAGAACTCAGATTTATATGCCGAGCTCCTTATGTTTACTAGCAGCGATGAAAGGAGCTAAATTGATTAGTTCATTGCTAACTGATCCATCCTATATGGCACTCCAAAATGGAATTATTTTATCTACTTCTAGTCAACCTTATCTTTAATATGATCTAAACTACATAATTTATCTTGGCTGACCATGTTTAGAGGCTAAGTCTTAAGGCACATATAAAAATAAATATTAATCACCTATATTAGTGTGTAAGGCATTTGTTAATAAAAATGACAAAAAAGGTGTTAGGATTAAGGTGCATCTTATTAGAATAATACTTTATTATTTTATTATTAATGCTTAATATTGTAAACTTAGTGTAAATATCTTAATAAGATCTTGCTCGATCTTATTGGCAGTTTCTTTTTAGAAACTTGCCTTCTTGTAATTCTTTGTAATCCTATTTATTGAGCGTTTGCTCAATGTTAATATATATTCAATTTTTTACCAATTACTTGCGTAATACATCTAGCTTGTAAATCCTATGACATGGTTTCAACATCCTTGGAATGAGGGGTGGTGGCTTCCACTAGCAGAATGTTGTGAATACAATTATTTAATATTGTTTTCCCCACATGTGGATGCCTAGAATGGGATAATAATGACTTAGGAAGTGGACAAATGAGTGACATTTGGGCTTCTCCAAGTGGGAACTTGGAAGAGGCAATAGGTGTCTCTTGGTATTCTGTCAATTATTGCATTTAATGTAATGTTTATCTTGCAAGATCGGGGGCCCAAGTTGGAGGGTAAGTATTGGAGCCAAAACCAGTGTCCTTTCGACTTCCGAGGAGGCAATCCAAGGGTTGTAATCTGTTGTCATTTAATGACACCCTTGGTCCATCAGTGAGATTCGATTAGAGATATGTTCCATGGACCAGTGCTGCCCCAATTGATCAAGGAGAGAAGCAATGGAATTATGAAGTGTGAAGTGTTGTCTTGCCAAAAGGAAGTTCCTAAGTCTTCAACTCTGGAACCCCCTAGGTTCCCAAGTTCCTTAGTTCTTCAACCCCGGAACTCCAGAACCCCCAGGTTCCCAAGTTCCTCAGTTCTTCAACCTCGGAACTCAGGAACACCCAGGTTCCCAAGTTCTGAAGTTCTTCAACTCCAGAACCCCCAGGTTCCCAAGTTCCTAGTCTTTAACCCTGGAACTCCGGAACCCCCAGGTTCCCAAGATCCTAAGTTCTTCAACCTCGGAACCCCCAGGTTCCCAAGTTCCTAGTTCCTCAACCCAGAACTCCAGGACCCCCAGGGTCCCAAGTTCCTAGTTCTTCAACCCTGGAACTCCGGAACCCCTAGGTTCCCAAGTTCCTAAGTTCTTCAACCCCGGAACTCCGGAACCCCCAGGTTCCCAAGTTCCTAGTTCTTCAACCCCGGAGCCCCCAAGTTCCCAAGTTCCTTAGTTCTTCAACCCCGGAACCCCCAGGTTTCCAAGTTGCTAAGTCTTCCCAACTTCGGTGACCTAGGTCTCTGAAGTTCCCCCAACTTCGGCGACCTAGGTCTCCAAAGTCTTCCAAACCATAGATGAAAAACTTGGCGAGCAATTCAAAAACTCGCGAGTAATCGCGATCCATAATCCCGCGCGAGTTAATCGCGGAAATACTCGGGGCGATTTTTTTATATACTCTCCGCGATTTTTTTGGCAAATAATCGCCGTTAATGGCCAAAACCCGCCCGAAACGCGGCACAAAATGCGAGAAAAATGCGACTTAAGTCGCAGGCAAAAAAAAAACCGAAGTCTTTATTCCATTTCGCGGCTCGCGCGACTCCGGAAGGCAAAAAACGCCACGCGATTTGCATAGGGTTTGCATTTGCACGCACGACCAGGTATCTTTTTGTATTGTTTCATTTCGAATACACAGTCAAAATGACTGTATTGTTTGCATTTGCACGCACGACCAGGTATCTTTTTGTATTGTTTTATTTCGAATACACAGTCATTTTGACTGTGTAATACACAGTCATTTGAAATGACTGTGTATTACACAGTCAAAATGACTGTATTGTTTGCATTTGCACGCACGACCAGGTATCTTTTTGTATTGTTTTATTTCGAATACACAGTCATTTTGACTGTGTAATACACAGTCATTTGAAATGACTGTGTATTACACAGTCAAAATGACTGTATTGTTTGCATTTGCACGCACAACCAGGTATCTTTTTGTATTGTTTTATTTCGAATGACTAAGACTGTGTAATACACAGTCATTTGAAAATGACTGTGTATTACACAGTCTTAGTCATTTCAAATGACTGTGTATTACACAGTCACAGTCATTTCAAATGACTGTGTAATACACAATCATTAGTAATTAGTAATTACAATTTATAGTCATTTCAAATGACTGTGTATTACACAGTCATCAGTCATTTGAAATGACTGTGTAATACACAGTCATTTGAAAATGACTGTGTATTACACAGTCACAGTCATTTCAAATGACTGTGTAATACACAGTCATTTCAAATTTTCAAATGACTGTGTATTACACAGTCATCATTACACAATCACAGTCATTTCAATTTTCAAATGACTGTGTAATACACAGTCATTTCAAATTTTCAAATGACTGTGTATTACACAGTCATCATTACACAGTCACAGTCATTTCAATTTTCAAATGACTGTGTAATACACAGTCATTTCAAATTTTCAAATGACTGTGTATTACACAGTCATCATTACACAGTCACAGTCATTTCAAATGACTGTGTATTACACAGTCATCATTACACAGTCACAGTCATTTCAAATGACTGTGTAATACACATTCATTTTCAAATGACTGTGTATTACACAGTCATCAGTCATTTGAAATGACTGTGTAATACACAGTCATTTCCAAATGACTGTGTATTACACAGTCATTTTCAAATGACTGTGTAATACATAGTCATTACAGTCATTTCAAATGAGAAATGACTGTGTATTAAACAGTCATTTTCAAATGACTGTGTAATACACAGTCATTACACAGCATATTATCACAGCCTTGTAGTGCTTCTGGTTGTGAGCGCAACTGGAGTGTTTTTGAGAACATCCACACAAAAAAGCGCAATAGGTTGACTCAACAACGCTTGAATGATCTTGTCTATGTGCGGTACAACATTCGATTACATGAGAAGAAGGTGCTAGGGCAAGATTCACATGAAGCACTTGACTTGGATGACATTGATCCATATGCAGCAGAATGGGTTGCTTCTCCTGATGATGTTGATAATGATTTGGATCCATTCCTTACTAATGAGCAGCTGAGTGAGTTGGAGAGGGCAGGAGAGGAATGGGATGCGGAAGTGGCAGCACGTGAGGAGGAGCAGGAGATTGATCATGCAGAAGAGGCACCTGTTAGTGTTGAGGATGTTGCCACTACTTAAGCACCACCCACCCAGCGGCCACAATCTATTTTGAGCTTTAGTCGTAGACGCAATTTATGATTTCTTATTTTCATAATTTCATTGATACCAAACTTTGAACTTGATATGTAATCAGAATTTCAGAGGTTCTTGTTTTGTGGTCTATGACTCTATAACTCTATGAGACTGTCACTATGATACGTTGATATGTATTGAACTCTTATACATATGTTGCACTTGGTTTTTGGTTTATGCTATGATACTTGCATTTGTTGCTATGTATTACCAAAAAAATTTGATTTATATATCATGGAAATCATATATGTTATACAAATTTGGTGTAAATGTGTGTTTTTGAATTATATATAAAAAAAAAATGTATTTTCAAATGTTCGATAAAGTTGCCGAGTTTTGCCGAGTTTTTTGCCGAGTTTTGGCGAGTCCCGAGTTTTTAAAATTTTTTGGCCTTGCCGAGTTATTGCAAAATCCGAGTTTTTCATCTATGTTCCAAACTACTTTTGGCTTGCAACACTTCCAAATGGCGTGATCGACACTTAAAGCTTTAAATGCTCCGACAGCTTTGGTGACTTATGCACCTTCTTTTGTGGAGCCACAGGGGTGCATTTAATGTTTTTGGCAGGATTTCCATCAAGGGAGGTACGGGGCCATGCTTGTTGTGGTGACTTATGTCATGTCTGCATACTTTGACTTTGGAAGGCCAATCAATCCACCCTTCTTAGAATTGCCTTTTGTGGGTATGGCTAGGTTGCTTGCATGTACAAGTCAAGTGCATACACTTCCCTACACTCCCAGATTGACATACAAGGGTCATGATCACTCTTGTAACCATTTTTCTATATAAAGGCTGTTAAAACTTAAGCCTCATTGTAAAGGGTTCTCTCCCTGCTGGCTTGAGCTATTCCATGCTCTCCCACTTCTCTTGTATTTATCTTGCATTTGTGCAATTGTAAGTTTGGCCATTGGCCTTATAATTAATTGAAATCACCATTCTTGCCTACTTTCAACTTATGTATGCTGTGTATGTTTCCTTACCTTCATCATAGGTGTATGTTTTGTGGTTCTTCTTTCATATATGTTGTGTTAAATTTATTTCTGAGTGTGACTTGTGGGAAACCTTCTCCCCTCTTGGCAATCAATGAATTCTAACCTTCATACATGCATTGGGGTCACTCATACAATTGAAGTTTGTGCATTACCTGGGTGTTTTAGTTGATTTTTTGTGTTATTTCGGGTAGGGAGAGGAACAATCTCTTCTTGGTGCATCACCTCCTTTTATTTCAAGCATTTCTCTCTTCCCTTTACCTCTGCAATTTGTTAGGATAGGCCTAGGAGTTAGTTTTGAAGTGTTGAGTTGGTTCAACACCTGCACCTGGATTCAGAAGGAAGCCGGCCTTCTCCGGAGATTCAACCCCCTTGCGCAAGGTTCCACACTTCGCGGTTGTTTCCATGTTTCACATCGTTGTTGAGTTGATAGCTCAGCAAGGGTGCAAGCTTTTGTGATAACATGATCATTTGGAATGAACAGCCTTTTTTGGACACCTTGTTTGGTAGTTTTGGAGCTCTTGCCATTCTATAGATACAGCTCTTTGAATGTAGTAAATATGAAGAACGGTTGAATGTAGAGTTAATTTGCAAGAACAAGAACAAGTGGGAGGGGTAAGGAGGTTGTTCATAGGCACACAAGTTCTTCCATGTTGGAGGCAAAGAGAATGGAAGTCAATGTATTGTAATCATATTTGTTGTTGATAATGCATACTTGACCTCTCTTCTTGGTGGAGTTTTTTCCGGCAAGGGTTTCTCCAAACAAATCACATGGGCTAGACCACAGACCTGCAAGAAGCTGTTTGTTGTTGTTTAGTGTTGTAGCTAAAAGTATCTTTGTGCATTCTAAGCTTCTCTATTGCTCATCGTGCTTTCAGATTCACAGGGACAGTCACTGTTGAAGTTTACAAGGTCTGTTGATACTTTAAATTGCCTTATTTCTGTCTTTTGGTGTGAAAAGCGAAAGAGTAGCTTGCTATGTTTGATGAATAATGCACATTTACATGATCAACTTTTTATGCATTATATTTTGCAAAGGATCTTGAAACATTACAATGAATGATGTCTAAAACAAATACAATCAGTAAAACCTTATGGACCTCATTGCATGTTATAACAACAAATTGTAGGCATCCTCAAAACATTTTTTTGTAGAGTTAATTTGTAAGAACAAGGACAAGTGGGAGGGGTAAGGAGGTTGTTCGTAAGCACACAAGTTCTGCCATGTTGGAGGCAAAGAGAATGGAAGTCAATGCATTGTAATCACATTTGTTGTTGACAATGCATACTTGACCTCTCTTCTTGGTGGAGTTTTTTCCGGCAAGGGTTTCTCCAAACAAATCACATGGGCTAGACCACAGACCTGCAGGAAGCTGTTTGTTGTTGTTTAGTGCTGTAGCTAAAAGTATCTTTGTGCATTCTAAGCTGCTCCATTGCTCATCGTGCTTTCAGATTCACAGGGACAGTCACTGTTGAAGTTTACAAGGTCTGTTGATACTTTAAATTCCCTTATTTCTGTCTTTTGGTGTGAAAAGCGAAAGAGTAGTTTGCTATGTTTGATGAATAATGCACATTTACATTATCAACTTTTTATGCATTATATTTTGCAAAGGATCTTGAAAGAAAAAAATGAATGATATCTAAAACAAATCCAATCAGTAAAACCTTATGGACCTTATTGCATGTTATAATACAAATTGTAGGCATCCTCAAAACATTTAAAAAAAAAAAAATCAAATTAGAGGGACATATTACAGAGCCTACACTTGGTTAGGGTTGTAAATCCATTATGGATCTGTAGAGAAGATTATCATTTATTGTAAGCTTTGATTGCTTGGTGTTGTGTGCTCATGACAATCTTGTATCCCACTCTTGGTCTATTCAATAGGCTAAGTTACCAATTTGGGTATGGGTGCAAGTACGGGATATGGGTGCCAATACGGAGGTACAACAATTTTTTTTCCTTGGGTATGGGTACACGTACGACTATATATATATATTATGCAAATACCACTGTAGGGGGTAGCTTCCTATATTTAACTTGAGTAATAGAGATACATATGATTTTTATAGATGGTGGTATAGGAATCTAATCTCACCACTGACCTCGTAGATGCTAGCTACTTGAAATGGAGTGATGATGCAGGGGCATCTCCCTCCCTCTCTTTTGGTTTTGCGTTCTTCTTAGTTTTTTGTTTTGCTTTTTTGTTAGGTTGAATAAAACAGACCTTGTTTCTCTCCTTCAAACACCCTCCATCATGCATCGATTTTAATATTTAAGGCCAGCAATGTCATACAGGGGTTAGGCGTCACCTTCTTGGTATTTTGTGGGGCATTTGATGAAAGCATTGGGTTGCATTCACGAATCTGGTCAGACCAGGGTCGTGACACTAGAGCCTCGATTTGAGCTAATTAATACATGTTTCAGCTTTGTGGCATCTTTGTGGAGTAAAGCGCATTCATTGGAAGGGAGTCCGATTGGCTTGGAGCAGTATTGAGACACTTGTATGCAGATTTTGGTGGGTTCTCAGACCTCTTTCATGCAGCAGCAGGGGCGAATCTGAGAGTGGTTCGATTGGGCATGTTGAAGTGCCTTTGGTCTTGGATTTTGCTTGGTTCTTCAACGCCATACTTAGGCAATTTATACCAGGTTCCTTGGCATTTCAATTTCATTAGATTTTCAGTAGTTTATGTGAATTGTTGGCTGCCCATTGTCCTCAGAATTTTCCGAGCATTAGATGTCAAGTGTCTAGTCATTGGTGAAGACATTTGTAAAGGTTATTTGATCCTTATCTATTGTAATAAAGGAGGGACAAGTTGCATGCTAATTGTTTGATGTAATGCTTATGTTAATTGAGCTCTTGATTATTATATGAGAATGCATACCAAGTGTTTGTCGTAATTCCTACTCGCTGAAGCTATTAATTCTCAGTCATTTATATGCATGTAAGAGTTGAAGTCAGTTGGCCTTTCATTACTATTATCAGTCACGCTTCTCTAGAAGCGGATCTAACATCAATTGCAGCACTCAAACTCCTTTCAACCTCCGATTATCAGACTGTATAATCAGACCAGCAAGCTTGAAGTTGCATATGATGTGTTTGACAATATTCCTTGAGGTGTTTTCCTTTTCAGAATAAGCAAGGGATATTACTTCATACAGACATTGGATTTGGAAATAATAGCAGTCATTCATAGAAGAGAAAATTTAATGATGGAAATAAACAAAACAACTTGAAGATGACCACAAGCTAATAGATGCCACTAAAGTATTTGTATGTCAAGTTCTTTCTGAAATATATGTTATTCAATAAAAAATCTACAAAGGATATTAATACAATTATGAGAAGAATGGCTTACCAAGGCAGGTACATGGATCACCTTTAATTTGGCAGTGATGCACTCCAAGAAGTTATCATCCTTCATTGTTGACAAGAATACACGTCTCTTGTCATGACCTTTTGCTTCATGTTTCCCAATAGCCTTGACCAGAAATTATTTGACAATCTGATTAACATCATAGCTTTTCTCTACATACCAGATGCAAAAAGAATCTCTACAAAACCAGAATCTTGCCTAAATCTCAGTTGTAATAAAAATTGAAATGCTGAGAACTATATTACCGTATCATTAAGATAATAAAACCACTGAGCAGAAAACCAACATTGTTGATTGTTAGTTTGAAAAAACTCGAGTATTCGCCCAATATAATCAGGCCCACTGTCAGACTACAACAAACCACACAACAAAAGAATCCACAATAATAAGGATAAGAAGCAAGATCAACAAAAATATGAATTCTTTTTATTAAAGACAAATTTAATATTTGAATGTAAAGTAAAAAAGAGTTACAGAATATATAGTCCAAATCAACCAAAGTATAAGAAAGGAAGTTCTCTTGTATGGAAGTTCATTACACATAGCAACACAACCAAGTAATTCCAGAATAAAAGTGAAAAACTCTGTAAAGTATCACATTTTTACAAACAAAAGTAGGCATTTTACCATGCTTAAAAAAAAATTAGGATCAATAGGAACTTCATCTTTCAGCTGATATAGTTGTATGCAACCCATCGTTATAAGATCAAGATAATCATTCACTTATTTTCCAATAGTGAAAGAAGCACAACACATGTCCCATATGCAAAAACAATTTACAAGTGAAGGAATGAAATATAAACGACCAGTGAAAAACCCATTGCAATCTGGAATTTCTATAATGAAAACTCCAAATCTGCCTTCGGGTTGAAATAGCCTAAAAGCAGAACTACATGTTCCACGAATTTAATTAACTGTTGCATCATGCCAATTGAGAAATTTGAAGGAAAGAATCATCTAATTTTGGAGGGCCCAATCATTGAGAACTATAAATATATCAAAATAGAGAAGTGTTATATAGGAACACTGAGAGTTTCTGGGATAGGGAGATATGGGAACATGGAGGCATGGTTTTCGGAATGCCAATCTTTTTCCCAAATTTTATGGACAGCTATTGAAATAACTTAAAAAAACTGAAAACAGCTGAAATTTAAAAAAATGAATATAAGCTGAAATTTTAAAAAGTGAATATAATGTGCTCCATTTATGATGGCAGTCCATTCCCTCTTTAGGTTTTTAGGGGGGTTTAGCACATTTTTCCTTTACAAGATACCCTTTTTAAACTTTTATACACCAAATGGAGCAGACTGTTCAATCCTTAAAAAAAGGGACATCCTCTCCAAGTCCTGTTGATGTACATTTTATCATATACTAAACATTAGAATAAAATATCCAAGGATGCTCTATCCTCTCCTGAACAAAATCACTACTTGTGCCAAGATTGCGAGAAAGACCACAAGGTGACTCCAAGGTCTATATGTGCAAAGGGACGACTTTGTGTGATATAGCTTCCTTGGTTATGTATGCTGAAATACAAGGGGGACTTATGCTTGGTTTGCTTAATTCACAATGGAGATTTATCGTTTTTGGGTTTTGGATTGTGGACTTCAAGAAAACTAAAAAGGAGATAAGGTTTAGAAATTCTAATCTATTCCTAAGAATTCAGGAGACGGTAAAGACTGGGTGAAACTAATAACAACACTTTGTTTGGCCACACTTAGGACAACTACGCAAAGCATGTGCAATCTTCGAAGGTTGTGCTCAAGATTTTCACACTTATAAATAATACCAACAATTGAACAATATTACTCAAAGTAGAAGTTAAGCATCCCCATCAAAAGCTCAGGCTAACTTTACACATTGAATGAAAATCATCCATCCAACAAAAGTATGAGCAAAAAGTTTCACCAATCTAAACTATCAAATCCTTCATTCATCTAACATACATGAAATAAAATCTAAACTATGATGAGGGACAAGAACCATGCAGACTCCAAAATAAGGGAAATAATCACCATCAATTCAAACAATGTATTACTTATTATTTTGGCAATCCTAAGCAACAATTGCTTATCTTAACATGTTTTGCAACATGCTCCAATGATTTACAAATGAGGGGTTGAGCTCAATTTATAGGCTCCTTAATTACAATTCAATGGCCAGGATTGATTTCCAATTAACAGTCAAGAATAGAACAACTTAACCCTAATCAAAGTTTCCCAAAATAGGTCAAATATCCGTCGGATGAGAGACAAGTGGCACAAGATGCTATTTTTTAGGATTGCACCCTCTTCTTTTGCTGAGAGGTAGTGTGTTCAATGAACCTGGACATGTTGACTTGAATTCCCCAATTTGTGCCGAAAAATTTACCTTAGTATGGAAATTTGTCTGGAATACTCTTCTTGCCACCAATTTATGTTGCGCGTGGGAGCTTGTCTTTGACTCTTCAAAAATGAAATCCTTCAAGAAATCTGAAATTTCTTTCCATACTTTCGCCAAGTTTGAAGACTTTTCTTTCTTGATACCTAGAGACTCTTTCAGGTGCCTTAAATTTGGAGAAGAATTTGATTCATGTGCTTGTCTTGTCAAATTTATTTCTTCCTGGCATGGCAGACTTGGATGAAGTCCATCCAACCTTTGTTTATGCTTTAATCTTTCTTCCATGCCTTGGCATGCTTCGTGTCAATTTGTTTGCCCTTGGACTTGGAATGTTCTTGGACAATCATCCTTCAATTTGCCTTAATCTGTTTTATGCCTTGGAAAGAGTTTGTACAATCATCTCCTTGTGTTTGGTGGATTTGGAAAAGTTTGGACAGTCATGAGCCTTCTTGTCTTTGGCAGATTTGGAAATATGATCAGACAATTTGTTTTCCAATTTTCCTTGATCTTGATTTATGGTGATCTTGGAAGAATACATGCCATCCTTATGCTTGCTTAGCAAATTTCCTCTTGGCAAGGCGGAATTTACACATCCTTGGACAAGTTTCAATCTGTGTCTTAGTTTATTGGACAAACCTTGGCTAATCTTTTCCTTCCAAGGCGAACTCGGATTGCCCCGTCTTCATGGATCAGATTTGGAGGTCTGATCACTAGGCTTTATTTATTCTTTCCATGTCATGTGCTTGGAAGATCATTTTCCAAGCCTTCTCTTTTTATTATCGAACCTGATTGCTTGGAAGTTTAGATAGTTTGTTTTGCTTTATTCCTTAGCGAATTTGGATAACATTCTTCCTTAATCCTAGTAGGGCGAACTTTCTTGAATCTTGGACATGAATGATTTATTCTTGGAAGATCATTAGTCATTCCTTCTCAGGCGGACTTAGAAGAGAAGAGATGTTCTTCTTTGTAGGTGAATTGAAATATGCTAAGACATATTACTTTGTCTTTGTGCCCATCAAACTTCCAATATGCTATCTTTTAATTAGCTGTCTATGATGAACTTGGATGAGTCTTGACATGTTCATTGCCAACTTGGAAGGCGGATTTGGATGAGAATTTGAACATGTCTAGGCAGACTTGGCAAAAGACTTTGCCATGCGCTCATGCTTTGTTGCCTTGGATGAACTTTGGACAATCACCTTCCAACTTTCTTGACCTCGTCCATGCCTTAGTTTATTTTCAACTTAATTTTGCTTGCTTGACCTCGTGTAGGAGTTTGACTAACTCTTGCCAAGAGTTAATTAACCAATGGTAGGAGTTTACCATGTGTCTGACAATTTTACTTGCCTAGATGGGCTTTGATCATGCTTGGAAGGAATTCATCTTCTCCTTGTCACGTCAACTTGGAAGACTCCATGCCGAGGTGGACTTTGGAAGATTGTTGGACATGTTCAAGGTGGACTTGGATAGTTCTTAGACATGGCGGACTTGGCAAAGGCTTTGTCAATTTGTGTTTGCTCTTTGTCGTGACCTTCTTCATATTTTCCTTAGCCTGGTTGAAGTTTGAAAACCTCTTGCCAACCTTAATTTGTCTTCATCATGGCGGATTTGGCAGAAGACTGATCGCCATAATCTGATCAATTCCTATCATGCTTTTCTTTATGGCTAGGGAACTTCATTGGTACTTTGCTGCCTTAACCTGCAAAAACATATGAAAATTTAATATTATTTTCAGATTTTAATTCTGATTTTTAATCCTCTTTTCTAAAAATTTCATTATCAGCCTGTCAAAAGGTTAAATTTCTGCGAAAAAGCGGACTGAAAGTGAAGAATTTGGTCTAGAAATTGATAAAATTGAAAGAAATAAGACAAAAAAGTAAGAAAATTCGGTCGGATTGAATCTTTGAATACTAAAATTTACCTTCAACTCTGAAATTCTGTCTTAAAATCTAAAAAAAGCACCTAATTCCTTGATTTCAACACTTAGAAGAATTTTATTCTGGAAAAATTTTCTTCAAAAATTCAAAATTCACAAATTTTGAGAGAAAATTTCTTCTCATTTGCTCTCCAAATTCTCAACCTGAATAATGAATTGTGAAAATGAGTTGGTTGAAAATATATAGAGTCTAGGATTCCTTAAACTAGAAGTTTTATTTTTTTAATAATTTTTTATTATTTTTTTGTGTTTTTTTTGTTTTAATCTTTCCAAAATGGAAAGTTTTATTTTCTCTCCAAACTTCATCCTTGGCCAAGAATCTTCTAGAACTTTCTCTCAATTTCTAAAATTCTTGAAAATATCCGAAGTGTTGAAATTTAATTACTTGAAAATAATAAAAAAAATTCTTTAATTTTTTTTGGAAAATAATTAAAAATTTATTTCATGTGACAAATTTATTTTCCAACTTGCTTTACACTTCCATGCCTTATTTTATTTTAGTTTTTCATTTTTAATTTTTTTCTTCCAACATGGTCTTATATCAAGTAGGAGTTTAACTAACTCTTGCCAAGAGTTAATTAACCATTGGTAGGAGTTTACCATCTGTCGGAGAATTTTACTTGCTCATAAGGTGAGCCCGACTGCATCTTGGACAACTTTCTTATGCTCTAGCGGACATTGATCTTACCTAAACATCTTCCATACTTGACATCCTTGGGCGAATTTGAATGATCATCTAGAACAAAACCCTAATTAGGGTTTGCATTTTGCTTTTTACCCATAATTTTCGAAATCTGAGAACATGGGTAGTAATAATATGGTATGAAGATCAAAACGCTAATCTCGGAAAAAAAGCAAAAATTTCAAACCCTTGATTTTTATACTTCGGAGCGAAAATTTTCGAATCTAAGAACATGGGTAGTAATAATATGACCTAAAGAACAAAACCCTAGTCTCAAAAAAAAGAAATTTTTTTGAATCCCATATTTTTATACCTAGAGGCAAGATTTAGAAATTTCGACAAAATGGGTAGTAATGAAATGACTTGAGGAACAAAACCCATATGCCACTTTAAAAAACGCAAAAAAAACAGAAAAAGCAAAAATTTCTAAAAATAGCAAGTTGTCAGAAATGACCCAAAGCAATTGCGATCCTCGTCCTTCGGACCTTCTGAACACTTTGACAACACTAAAAAGAAAAAACAAGGGGTCCCCATTTGCAATGGGGCGACGTGTGAAAAAGGTCACACTTATAAGTTATAAATAATATCAAGTCACAAAGATGTATAGGACATCAACCAAACCTCTAAGGGCATGTCCACATGGAACATTGTAATGTCCCTTTCTAAGGACTAATCCGAAGTGACTAATTACTAATCCGAAGTGACTAATTAGCCTCATTTATTCCCATAGGCTAAAGTCAAGTAAAAGGGAATAATTTAATTTAATTATTTGATATTTATCCAACAAAGCATATTTTATGGGTAATATTATTTAATTAATTTAATGAGTTTTACAAAGTAAATTAAGTAGAATATTAAAGGAGATTAATAAAGTCACTTAATTTCCCAAGTTTAAATAAAATATTAAAAAAGTAGGAATTCAAAAATTTCTTCTAGTAGTTTCCTATAATGTCCCTTTATTGCACCTAGTCAACTTTAGGTTTCCATTAGCCTATTCCCAAGTCCCCGGAGGCTAAGTGGATGTGGTCAGGGGACTCAATGTCCTATGGAGAGCTCTAGCAAGTGTTTTAAGTGTTTTCCAACAGAATTTCTATTTTTAGAATATGGTTATTTTTAGTAAGTGCTATTTTTAGCACTTGGTCTTAGCTCTTGTTTCCTCTCACTTCAGAGCAAAATTCTTTTCAGTTTTAGTGCCTTGGTCAGTTCTAAGGTTTACAAAAAAAATATTTTATTTATTTAAGTGATTTTGAAATGTTTATTTAAGTGATTTTGAAATGTCCCCTTCTTGCACCTAGTCAATTTGAGGTTTCCATTAGCATATTGTTGGGTTCCCATAGGCTAAGTGGATGCGATTAGGGGACCCAATGTCCTAAGGAGAGCTCTAGTAGGTATTTCTAGTGTATTCCAAAAAAGTTTCTATTTTAAGCAAATGGCTATTTTTAGCAAGTGCTATTTTTTAGCACTTGGTCTTGGCTTCTATCTCCTCTCAGTTCAAAGTGCAATAGTTTCCAATTCAATGCCTTGGTGAGTTCTAGGGTTGACAGGTTGATATTTGATTTATTTCACAAGTGTTCTTATATAAAATCACTTTTTAACTTAAGTGAAAGGTGATGGTTCATAAATTGTTCCCCTCTATTCCTATGCCTAGGGAAGTGGGCCACTTTAAAGTTGTTTCTAAAAAGCAAGTTAGACTCCTAGAGTGATGCCAAGGCAAGGTTGGGTTTAAATAATTTAAAAGATTTATATTTTGCCTCCAAAAGTGACGCCAAGGCTACAAAAGAGATAAAGTGTTTTCAGAAAGCTATTTTGTGAGCTCAAAAGGGGTCGAACATTATGGGTATAATTTCATGTTATTTCAAAAGGTGAAACGAGAGGGAAATAGATTCAAATTCAAATGTGTTGCTCTAATTCTTCCCTCTTCCTATAAATATGAGTTTGAGCTCTCATTTGCATTACTGGATTTCACAACTTAAATAGATGCTTCTGAAACGAGCTCCCTTTTGTTGGTTGAGGACAAAAATCCTCTTCTTGGTTACTGGTTTTGGTGATGAAACATCCACCCTAGCTAGTTGGTGTGCTTCATTTGAGTTTTATAGTGATTTTGGCTTGGTTTAGTGATATGGATTTGAAATATCAAGGATTTATTAAGTATTTTGATATGGGTATTGAGATTTTGGTGTGTCGTGAGCTTTCTTGGACTCTTGTTCATTTTTTGTAGTGTTTAGGTGCTTATTCAATGTGCCTGTGTTCTTTTTTAAAGATACGAGAAAACACAGTTCTGCTCATAACTCAGTGGGAGTGATAGAGTTCGCTCTAGGTATTGTTCCATTGTCTTCCTCATTGCTGCACGCCACATTTTGACCACTTATTTGTAGATTTTGGTTTATTGAATTATCTGGGCAAATCACCCTCTTAGCTAGGTGCCATTCTTCATTGGGCACGTGGGTATTTGCTGGTGTCTCCAAACAGCTCTTTTGGCGTGGTTTTCAGAGTACTAAATCTGCATTTGGATTGCTTATTGGTTCTGAGTTTTCTGGTGAGGTACTGAATAGTTTGCTACTCACCTAGAGGTAATCAGGTCTGCAAATTATTTCTGAAGTCTGATTTCAGTTTAATGTTTAATGTTTAATGCTTTCTGATCTCTTTCAATGGAGATGAATTGGTTAAATGCCAATGGATTGTCTATTCTCTTTCATCGCAATATTATTTCAATGTATGCAACAAACTTGGTGAATGAACTTGAAAACAAAATACTTTCTGCTCTCCGTTTTATTCTATCAACAAAATGCGAAAAAAAAAATCAGGGGTCAACATTTCAGTGGTATCAAAGCTTATCGTTCCTGCCAACCTGTGTTAGACAACTACATTCAACTACATAACTTCTATGAGTGAGAGAGAACAAAGGTATTCTCACAATGAACAAAGGAAAAATCATTGGAAGTCCCCACAAGTTCCAGAAGGTGAGACATTTTTTGGTATTCTTGGTATGCATCAGAACCGTCCTAGAAATAGTGAGAACACAGGAAGCATGCTGGATAGAGATAAGGGTATAGCTGGTTCTGTTAGCCCAAGTTCCAGGATTGAAACAAAGTTTGACACATTAATGGAGCTGATGTAACAGCTCTTGGGTAAGATTGGGCAAAGTATACCACAAAATAACACATAGTGGAATCAGAACAATTCACAGGGCAGCCAGACATATAATGGAGAAAGTAGTTGCACAAATCAGCAAAGTAACAATGAGAGGCAACCTATAGCAAAAGTATAAAACACCATTCCTAAGCCCTTCCAACCCACTTTTGTATAGAAAGGGGCATTAGAGGTTGCTTGTGAGACTCCGGAGCCATTGATGGATGAGTTCAGAAATGCCTATGCAGAGTATGACACCCTTCCAAAAGATATTCAAAACAATTTAACGTTCAATGAGTTCATGGATCAAAAGAATAGGGTGGTGGAAGAGTTGATCACAAAGGATCAGCAGTTCAGAGAGACCTTAAGAAGGCATTAGGCAAGGTTACACTTGCTCATTTAATGGTACTTATAAGTGTTCAGCTAGAGCATGGGTACATAACTTGGACAACTAACTAGCTCTTAGACCTATGGTTGAGGATGAGGCAATCGATTTTGCCATTTTGCATTTGGATGGAGTTGCACATAATGGTGGTACCCATGGCCTTATCACCTTGGACCATAGATCTATCACTACTTATGATGAATTTACTAATAAACTCATTGAGAAATGTGACAAGAAAGATCCCGACTTGCACTTTAGGGAGTTAGCACAGTTGAAACAATATGACAATATGACACAACTGATGCTTACATAGCAGATTTTTAGAGGCTTTCATTTCTGGTTTCTAGGATTAACAAGAAATTGGTAGTCTTGTTTAGTGTTGGTAGTCTTGTTTAGTGTAATAACCCCTCCTTAGTCCTCTCAAATTTTTGGTGGAGGTTGACCTACTATTGGGGTCCCATAGGTCAGCAGGGTGGTTGGGGACCCAACCCAAGGTTGTGGAATCCAATTTGGGAGCTTCGCAGGTCTTCCAGTTGGTTGTGGGGAGTTATTTCTATGGTTAAAATTGAAATATTAAAGTTGGCCTTATGTGAGTGGTAAAAAGTGAATAGAAACAGAGAAACATAAGGATGAATAGTGAAAAGTGACCCCCTACCTAGCAACTCAAGTTGTTTTTAAAAGGGGGCCATTTTGTCAATGAGAAATAGACCCTCAAACTCAATTTTAAGTTTTTAAGGCCAAAAAGAACCCCTTCTCATGGATCGAACATCTTGGAGAGTTATAAAAAGTGATTTTCATAACATTTGGGCTCATTCTTACCTCTCCAATTTTCAGACCAGCAGCTTGCATTAGAGCTTCAACAGCTTGGGCTTCCAGGAACGCCAACTCTTGGAAGAATTGAGGGATTTGGACGAAAACCCATCTCCCAGGGTGTCAGTTTTCATCATAATACAGCTTCAGTGTGCATATGGCAGCCTCTTTTGGGAGTCTTTGAGCAGATTTATCAGTTAGAAGGCAGGGTTTCTTCAATCAGTTGCAGGGTTGACCTTTTAGAGATCATTTCCATCTTTGTCCAGCTCTATTTCAGCTAGCCGCTCTATTTTGGGTAGAAGGGTTTCAAACCCTAGCATGTATTTAGGATTTTGACATTAATAGGAGCTGATTTCCATATTTCTATGGGCTGGAAACTTGCATCAGATTTATGAGTTCATGTTAACGGTATGTACACTAAACCTGTAAGCCAATGACAATTACTTATTTACCTTATTTGTGTGTTATGCAATGTATTAGTTTAAATCAGCACTCTCTTTATGTCATATTCAAGAATCTTGCATAAAACCTCAAATCCAATCAAAACAAAAAAACAAAATCAGTCAAACCCCTTCCAAAATAAGCTGGCCAAAGATTTATCAGCAAACAAACAATGTGCATAACCTCATAACTTGGATCAGATTTGGTGAAAATTGGATTGGGATCTTTCATTTAGTGAGAGACTCATGGAGCCACTTAAAGGGTGCATTAAGGCATTTGATCCTCCATCCCTGCATGAAGCAATGAAGAAGGCAAGGTGCATGGAGTGGGCTGCTCGAAAATCAAAATTTCACTCCAAGTCTTTTCCAAATACATTTTTTAAAAGACTCCAATTAGCAGAAAAATTCAGTCACAAGACTTGATAGTGAAGCACTTAATGACTTAAGAATAAAGAATTTATGCTTCTCATGCAAGGAGCCTTGCAACCTAGGACATAAGTGTGCAACAAAAGGGGAAGGCGAGTAAGATATAATACTATACAATAGAGGAATCATCATCAGACAAATCAGACCAGCAATCTGATTTAGATGAAAAAGAGGAAGAATAGTCCGTAGAAGAGCTTGGAAAGGGTAAGGACAATGATGGGAAACTTGCCCACCCTATGCATTTGAGGAGTAATAGGTGGACAGCGATTGACTGCTTTGATAGATACAAGTGCCACTCAAAATTTCATAGATTATGAACTTGTTGCATGCAGGGGACTTCAGACATAGGAGGTAGATGGTTTTAGGGTGATGGTTGCAGATAGTTTTACTATTACTTGCACTAAGATGATTCCGTAGTCGAGTATACAATTGGGGAACTATGAAGTCAAGGATAGCTTCCATGTGGCGAGCATTGCAGATATAGATGCAATTTTGGGGACACGGTGGTTGTGATCACTAAGTGAGATCACAGTTAATTTGATCAAAGGGTAGGAATGTGGTCTTGAGGGATTTTCGATGGAGGGCCATGTATAGTGTATTTCCAACTCATGGAGAGGCTTTTCAAGTATGATCAAGTAGAGTGGGCAACAAAGTGTATTATTATGCCCACAGTTCTAGAGGAATGGTGAAGCCTAATGTTCATACAACTTGGAATTTGTTGATTGAAAATTGCAGTGTGTAGTTAGATTGAACTTGTCTAAAAGCTTAACTTCAATTGCTTTATGCTCATTGTTCATGATGTTGGTGTGCACAAGTGATATGAAAATCATTCGCTTATCCGTAGTTGTTTCCTCATGGTGAAGCAAAGATTGGTTTGGTTGCACCGAGTCAACCATCATTTCTTGCATTGTTAGTAGTATAAGCTTTCTTAACCCTTTCCTTTTGTCCTTTAGTTTCTAAGTCACGAAGATTCCACATTCCAGTCATGTTCAAAGTGCAAGTCCCTTTGTGATTGACAACAAGATCACATCACACACTGAAGTCTATCCAAAGCATAAAGTTGATTGTTCGCAATGTAAACCTTGGAGTTGTCTCCTTTGATCACATCGTATAGCATATGAGGTTTCTTTGTTCAAGAGAGGATAGAGCACTTGGTATTTTATTTTGTTTTCAAGGTGTCTTAAAAAACACATCGACATATATTTCCTATATATTGGTCGACTCATAAGATAATGTTCAGACTTTGGTGAAGCGAATTCATATTCTTTAACGCTTCTACTAATTGGAGGTCGTGAGAAGCTTGAATGATTTCTAGGTGTTACCTTTGCATATTTACCTTGCAAATAAGAATCGTTATCTGGCGTGAGACTCCATTCTTTTTCTGGCATGTGTAGAGAGTCATTCTTTTGTGTTGGGAGTTCCTTCTTGGGCAATGACACCTACCTCAGTGGAAAGAGCTTATTGTGGAAAGCTCAAAGCGTGAGAAAACTCCATATTATTGACCATGCCTTCTTTCTGCTGAATCATACATGTTCATCCCAGTTCGTGGGCTATTCTTATCAACCTACCACTCAATTCAGACATGAGGTTTGGAATGTGTGAGTCTTTCTGTGTAATGTCACTACTCCTTTCATCTTTGCCGATCAATGTTTTTGGGTTCATGCTGCATAACAACTCATTTCCTCATCACTTGGCTCAATCTCCTTCGCAAAAACCAAAGTGTTTCATTTAGCCAGTAAGCTGTCTCATCTCTGCATTACATCTAGAACTCTTTCTGTAGAATGAGTTTTCTATTTGCAAGGTCGGGCCTAATTCCTTTTCGCATGACCTATATATTCGTGAATGTTTCATTAACTGTATTTGCCCATTCTTTCATGAATGTTTACTAAAAGATAATCAACAAAACAATTCATGGAACTTGCTATCAAAGCATAAGGCGTTAAATAAAGAGAAAGAAAGGTCAGGCATTTGGAAAGCCAGAAATAAGACAAAAGTATTGAACTTTCTCTTTGGGAGCAGACACAGCTTAAATTTCAGCAGTTTACAATAATCGAAGGGTGCTCAATACTAATGGCATGAGTTTCATATTACAATGCCATGTTCAAACAAGTATTATGGACTTGGGTTCTTAAATGTTGGTGTGTGATATTATATGGCAAAGACTACCCAATTCTTCTGGCACAAACTTTGATCTTGAGAGGAGCTTCTATAATTATTGTGGAAAATCCATATTACGTCTCGCATGATTTTAATACTTGGTGAGGTTTATCTTGTAGAAGCAAATTTGAGAATATACAGTTGCTAGCTCTTCTTACCATAACGTGGTGATCTTGAGAGGAGCTTCTGTAATTATTGTGGAAAATCCATATTACGTCTCGCATGAATTTAATACTTGGTGAGGTTTATCTTGTAGAAGCAAATTTGAGAATATATAGTTGCTAGCTCTTCTTACCATAATGCGGCCTTGGAAAGGTCAGGCTTGAAGTTTATTGCAAATGCAGGTTTCTTGGTTGGTTTTATTTGCAATTTGGATGCACTCTCCTTCAGCGTAGGTTCCTTGACAGTTTGAGCATTTGCCAACAGCATTTCTTTCCAAAAAGGAGGATCATTATACTTGGGCGCAGCCACAGAACAATTTAGAGTTTATTTTTCAACAAGCGGGTGCTTTCTCTCGTTGCTGAGCCAAGTTGATGTATGGAAAGTGAAACAATGCCAAATGCATAGTGCTTTCTCAAATTTATCCTTAATGTTGCTGATTGTTGGGAAATATTAAGAAAACATGTCAAACATATAAATCTGAAACCATTCAGTCAGCAATAAAAGTTAATGCATAGCAGCAAGGTGTGTTATTTTGACAAAAATTTCAAGTGCATATTAAGTAGGGATATTACACAAGTTAATTTAATTGATTGGCAGGATTTACAACACTTTATTTTTTTCATTTACTCTATTGTTGGTTAACTATAGCATGAAGATCTAACTTGGTTTAGGGATCATTCTGTGTGCTCCAAGATATGAAATTGATTAGAATATTCAAAGATTTAATAGCAATAGGGAATCCAAATAAAAAACAAAGTAACCTTACACTATAACAAGCACAAAGGAGCAATGCACAAATAGGCATCTGTCACAAACCTTGATTTAACACATACAAGGAAAACAAATATTTAGATGTCAAGACTTATATTGCAATGTTTATGAATCCAAAAACTTCTACCAGTCTTAGGAGCTCCAGCCAAAAGCATTCAGGTCACTTTGTAAAGGGAGGAAGAAGAAAGAAAACATATGAGTAACATTGTGTATATCCAAAGAGCATACAAAACACTTAGATACATCTTTCATGAGACAATTCAGTATTAAACAGGGCATGCCAACAATTCCATACCTTAGGGAAGCAAAGCCTCAAAACTCATGCTTGATCCATAATGGCACAATGAATCCATCCTAGAACTTTTTTGTTCAATAAAAATCACTAGGAATATTAAAAGACAAAAATTACAAAGATGCAATGGGGGCTAATTTTAAACCTACATTAAGATGAACACAATCTCCAAGTTCATAAATAATTCCGTCCACATCTGCCATTGTATAGTGAGCGATGCATTCAGCAACCACTTTATCTTCCTTTCCTCTGTTTTCAGGTCAAGTTTTATTAAGTCATAACATAGCTCCAACATCATGCAACTATAATATATTGAAGCTGCAATATTTTTCAATCCAAGCCCTAAAATATTCTCAAGAAAGATATTCCTTCAAAGAATGCCAAAAATCTCAACAAGCTCATACACTCAGGCAAAAATACTATTTATAGCAGCAATATTTGACCAATTTATAGATATGAAACCCCATTGTTTAGGATAGTTCATACCTTTCTCTTGAAATTCCATCATCAGTCTGGTTCATAGGCCTTGTACACTTTCCCTGCAATATTTGAGGAAGAAAATTAAGCTAAACATGTCAATGAAAAAATAACAATAATAAAAACATCTTCTCTTTTGCTGATCTTTTATCTTTTCAACTGGATCTTTGTAGCCCATGGTGTTGATAAAGGAAACTTCATCACATGATTGAAATCGACAATTAATTCAGTCAATTATGATGTAGACAAGCGAAATCATTCTCTGTGGTACTTAACACTAAGAATCTTCTACCTTGAAAATAATATGTAAATTTCTTTTATAACTTGTTTATAATTTTGAACACGGATTCCAAATGGATAAAGTTAAGTAAGATGAGTCAGCTAACAGTCAATAATCTGTTCCCTTTAAGACACGTGAGCTCTAATAAATTCCTAAGGCCTAAACTTGGAAGAAAGCATCTTAACCAAAGTTGTGCAGAAAATTAACGCCAAAATGGAAACAAAAGTCATCTGAGTGACCCCGCCAATTGGGGGGCTGATGTCCCCACGGAAAACAATTATCAATGACTATTTTGGAAGCTGTGGAAAAAATCCTTCAAATAATTTTTTCTATGGCCAAAAATATTTTATCACACAAATAATAGCAGAATGACAAGACTAAGACAAGCTGAAGACAGTCGGAACATGTGTAGTTGGCATTGTTTCCTTGTTGAGCTAAAGATTAGACAGTTGGATGCATGTAGAGAGTGTGTTTAAGTTGCCGAGCTGGTTTACAGGTGTTGGAGTGTTGCTGTTGCAAAATGTTCTGAGAGACATTGTGGCAAATCATTTATAACAATATGAGAAGATAGTGGCTTGAGAGGCTTATATCACATTCTCCCTGGATTTTTCACCCACCTTAAGTTTCTATAATGTATATCAGTCTTGTTCATGTTTGTTGAATTTCTATACATTTCAGCATTAAAAAATCTCAATTTAGAACACTAGACACCATTTTCATTAAGCAATTTGTAACAAGCCAATTATGTAGCAAGTCCTTAAGATCTGTGTTAATGAATAAGTTATGGAGTATACATAATTATTATGCATGTCAATTCTTCTTGCAAATATTCCTATATCATTCTACAGTTTTCTCATTGATTAGTTTAGTTCTTATATGAATTATGAATCTAGAAATTTGTACCTTTATCTTAAGTCAATATGTTAAAAAACAAGACTTTCAAAAAACTTGGACAAATGTGAAAGTGCAATCTGCACATATGATGTGAGCATACCTTATGAAGCCCCCTTGGTTCACAAGTTCTGAGTGTAACTTGCATTTTTTGCAATCAAGGTTCTCAACTCCATGAGAAACTAGATCATGGTATCCCGAGGGATTATCATTGATCAAACCCAAATTAGGTTAAACGTTTGTGGTATCTTGGTATCCAAGTCAATTAAGCCTAGCTTTGTAAATTAGATCCATCATGACCTACCTTATGTAACAGAGGAGGCCTATGTGTGTTATAATCATCCAGGCTGTTACACCTTACTGAACATCCCTTTGTCAACAGAGGTTATTTAAGATTTTGAAGTTGTACGGCTCTTCAAGAGTTTCCTCAATGTCATATTACCTCATGAGACATTGTAAAGCCTTGTAATCATTTCCTTGTAATCAAATACTTTTTGTAAAATTTTGGGTGATCTAAAAAGTTCCTTTGTAAAGATGCTCTTTCATTAAAGTCGAGTTGTGAAGAAAATATAATTCGTAAAAGTGTAATTAGTGTGACTAGTGCTCCTTCCAATTAACTTACCCTTTTTCCTTCTACATGCTAAATCACTTCTGGTGCATACTTTATCTCCATCAAAAGTTCCTAACAAAATGAAATCAGTAAAAAGGCATGCCTAGAAAATGCTTTCTATAATACCCCCTTTCAAATAATTACTCAAGCATGTTACTTCTGTGATTTTCTTCCATACAACAATAGGACAAAAACAAGAGTACCGAATAGCAGCAATAATAAATTATATGATGAAATCCTCAAATCTGACAATATTTATTGCAGCTGCTGGAAAAAGATTAGAAATGTTAACATACTCAATTGAACAACAACTATAAACAATTTTCTGAATATTTAAATTAGCAAACCCTCAAATGATAACTTTAGAATATTTTAATGCCCAAAATATCCACTCCCATGTGTCATATCATTGGGCAGATCAGATGATGGCCAACTCGACGCCACCTAACAGCAATCCCAATCGCCCAAAACTATTTGTATGGCCAGCCACAAAAGGGTACGGACAGGTCTAGAAAAAGTACAGCCAGCAAATAAGAGGCTCAAATAGCATAAAACTTTGTAATCTCTGTCAAATCTGCCTTTCTCAAATCTGCTCTAGATAATCTCTATGCAAACCAGAATTTCGTGACTCGCCATGAAACTTGGCCAATCACGAGCCGAGTGACCCTGGGCGAGTCCTGGGGGGCTCTCTGTGACTTGCCATGACTCGGCGAGTCACGGGAGTGACCTTGGGTGAGTTTTGGCCGAGTCATGGCGAGTCACAGGGTTCGGTGACTCGGCTCGGACCCGGTGAGTCCCGAGTCCAAGGACTTGGCCAACAGCAGCCACCGAAAATATAAAAAAAAACACATTAAAAAATAGTTTTAGTTGCTTTTTTTTTCATTTATATTTGATTCTAAGTTGTAAAAGGCATCTCATTTCATTCTATTGAAAAAATAGGAGGAGAAGAGTGAGTTGTGAGGAAAAAGAAGAGAGCATAGTAGGGCAACCAGCAAGGAGGAGGAGTAAAATTTCTTCAACAAATCACATTGGGGCAGTGTAATACCTGCATTTGGTGCATCAAAAGCTTGTTAGAGAGGATTGGAAAGAGGTTGCATTTCATTTCAACCTTCTTATAAAAGGTAAGATTGATTTTTTATTTTTTTTTGGTGTTTAATAAGCAAAATTTACATTTTCTTTTTTAACATTTGTAATATGTATTCATTTCTTTCAAAGAAATCAGCAAACTCTACCATGTAGATTGTTTTTGTTTTCTCAAAACTTAAAGAAATCAGCAAACCCTACAATGTACATTTTTTATTTTAAATGTTTGAAAAAAAAAATGTACGTTGTAGGGTTTTCTGTTTTTTTATGTTTTGAAATGAAAAAAACAATCTATATGGTAGGTTTTCTGATTTCTTTGAAAAAAAATGAATACAAATTCTATTACATTGATTTTTGTATCAAAATCAAAACATTGCTATTACATTTTTTTTTGTATTAATTTATAATTTAACAATGCACAAATATTTTTTTTTTTGTAATTGCGTCTTATTCCAACAACCTTCAACTTTTGAAAACAATGTCTAGTTCCACTCCTCCTCGTAGAACAATCCCAGGTAGAAAAGATCCAGCTTGGAAATATACTAAACCGTTTCTCAGGCAAAAAAGAGGAGGCAAAATGTAAATTTTTCAAAACAATCTTTCATGGAGGCATAAATAGATTGAAATACCACCTTGCCAACATACATGGCCATGATGTAGAGCCTTGCACACTAGCACTTCTTGAGGTTGTTTGTGAGTGCCAAGTGTTATTAGAGACATTTGAGACTCGAAAATAAATAAAGAAGAGGCAAAGGGAGGAGTTGGCTCAAACTAGCATTAGTTGTGTTGGAGAGGCTTCTTCCATGCCTCCATATCGTCCTAGTGCGAGTGCGAGTGCTAGTGCTAGTGCTAGTGCTAGTGCTTCTGTTGCCGGTAGTGCCAGTGCGAGTATTAGTGCAAGCATTGGTCCTAGAATTCGTAAATCTAGGATGGATTCATATTTTGAGCCACGCACTACTCCTGGTGCCCAACCTTCACTTGAGAGCATAGGTTGGAACAAAGAGGTACACGACAAGGTTAAAGGTGCAATTGGAAGATTTTGGTTTTATTGCAATATTTCATTCTTCGCAGCTAGGTAATTCCTTTTAGTTTTTATTTGATTGTTTTAAGTTTTTAAGATTTTAATATTTTTAGTTTGTTTTGTAATTTATTTGTGATAGGTATCTCCTTATTGGCAGAGCATGGTTGATGCCATCGCTATTTGTGGGGCGGGTTTCAAAGCCCCTTCTGATTCCAAGTTAAGTGGCCCAATTTTGACAAACCGGTGAGAGATATGGAAGAAGGGTCGCACCATCATGACCAATGGTTGGACTGATAGGAGAAATCAAACGCTCCTAAATTGTGGTGTTTCTTCTGCAGGTGATTGAATAACTTGAATTTTATTTAATGATTCGTATTTTATTTTTGATTTAAGATTTATTGAATGATCATTGATCATTGATTTTGCTTTGTTTTCAAATTTCGGGTGGCACCATGTTCATGAAGTCCATTGATGCTTCCGCACATTCTAAAAATGCCACTTACCTATGTGAGGTTATAGAGGAGGTCATATATGAAGTGGGTGAGGAGAATGTAGTACAAGTGGTGACCAATAATGCAGCAAATTATGTTGGTGCAGGTAAACTTTTGATGGAGAGGCACCCATCTATATTTTGGTCTCCATGTGCCACCCATTGCATTGACTGCATGGATCAGGACATTGGTAAGATCGCATGGATCAAGACGTGTACAGAAGGCAAAAAATATTTGCAAATTTGTATACAATCATGCATGGGTCCTTAACTTAATGAGGCAATACACGGGGCAGAAGGAGTTGGCTCGTCCTGGAATCACTAGATTTGCCACTAACTTCATCACACTGCAATCCTTGATTCAGAGTAAGGCAGCTTTGAGACGTATGTTTGTTGGTGAGGAGTGGACTTCCTCATCCTATGCTACGAGTGTTGCAGGAGTTGATGCCGCAGATTGCATTTCTGATGGGCCAGGCTTTTGGACCCCTTGTGCTGAGATTGTGAAGGTAAAATATTTAAGCATTCTACATTATGTTTTAAGTTTTAAGTTTTTATTTTTATTCGTATTTTTCTTTTATTTGCTTATTTTCATTCACAATTTCACACTTACATTAACTGATATTAGATATTGTTTCACAATATTTGTAGTTCATTGAGCCCTTGGTAGTTCTCCTACGTGTTGCTGACGGGGAGAAGCCCGCAATGGGCTACATATACGAGGGCATGGATAGGGCCAAGGAGGGCATCGGATTTGCCTATGAAGGGGATGAGAGTAAGTATTGTCCCATTTGGGATATCATTGATAGGAGATGGCAGACCCAGCTTCACAAGCCCCTTCATGCAGTTGCTTATTACCTCAATCTGGCATTCCATTTCTGCCTTGATTTCAAGGCGGATGAGGAGGTTCTTAGTGGGCTCTACTCAGTGATAGAGCGAATGTCGCCTGGTCATAGCAGTAGTATAACCTAGGAGCTAGAGGCCTTTTCTAATGTAGAAGGGGAGGTCTTCTCTCGTCAGCTTTGCAAAGAAAATCGGACAAAAATGCAGCCAAGTAAATGTATATTTTAAGAAATTAAGAGTATAATTTTAATTATATGTTATTCAATTTATTATTAATTATTAATGAGGCTGATTTTTTTTCCTTT
This sequence comes from Cryptomeria japonica, assembly GCF_030272615.1. Taxonomy (NCBI): domain Eukaryota; kingdom Viridiplantae; phylum Streptophyta; class Pinopsida; order Cupressales; family Cupressaceae; genus Cryptomeria; species Cryptomeria japonica. The sequence goes on along the minus strand of NC_081414.1, from coordinate 76,975,154 downwards.
ATCTCATCTTAGATAGGTGGTGGCAAATGTTTGGTCCTAAAACACCAAATCTTCAACGGATAGCCATTCGTATTTTGAGGCAGCCATGCAGTGCTTCCGGTTGTGAGCGCAATTGGAGTATGTTTGAGCACATACACTCCAAGAGGCACAATAGACTGTCTGTGGAGAGGTTGAATGATCTAGTCTTTGTTCATTACAACCTCCATCTTAGACAAAAACAGGTTATGGACCACGACACCACCCCGATCACGCTAGAGGAGGTTGATCAAGAATCTGAGTGGATCAGTGAGGCTATAGATCCTATCTTTAGTGATGAGGACTTAGATTGGATCAACCAGGTAGATAGAGAGGCTGAGGCTGTAGCCATGGCAGAGGAGGAGGTTAGAGCACGAGCAGAGCCAGAGCCAAACATAGCTGATGTTGGTGAGGGTAGAATGGAGTCACGGACAGAGAGTATGGTTGTTGACGCATACAAGACCTACCTTAGATGCCTTCGTAGGAAGGACCCAGGCTCCTCTGAGCCATGAACTTGTAGTTGTTTTACTTTTGATATATGTGTGGACCTGGAACATTTGAATTTTGATGTCATGGATTTCATATTCCATGAATTTTGTAATATTTTTAAATTTGACACTATTTATATATCTATGGTTATTGGTAGCTATTTCTTTCAGCTACAATTTGCATTTATACTAATGTGATCGATGTATACTTGTGTATGTGATCAAATTAGCTTCTATTTGATGATGTTATTGTGTATTTAAGGTTTGTTTAATAAAGGGTGCATGAAACAAGTTTTAAATCCTTAAAAATCGCTAAATTTCTTGGGTTTTTCACTTTGCCAAGTCCTGTCGAAACCTGGCCGATCTGAGTCTTGAGTCCCGAGTTGAGTCACCCTTGTCGAGTTCATGTTGAGTCCGAGCCTCATTTCTATGATGCAAACTATAGATATCAACCAACAATGAAGTCCAGTTGTGATCTATGTATGAAACCACCAAATAATCTTTCAAATTGAATCTTCCAACAACGTAGAAGACGTTCCTTGAAAAAGATTTCGCCCTCACAAAGCCACAAGATGAACAAGTTCAACCAGCAAGAGAAATCTCCAAAATATCAATCCAAGCATACAAAAATGAGCTCTCAAACTTGCCTATATAGACCCTCCAAAAGCCACGCCCAGCCAAGGAGTCTTTTGTTTTGAATTTGATTTTAAATCCTTATGTCTCCCCAAAAGTGGAGCTCATCCCAAAAAAGCCCCCTTTATTAAATATTTGCACTTCACTTTAATACTCAATTAAATAAATTAAAATAATGATATAGTTAGACATTTAATTTAACTTTCCACCATTTATGGGGTTAGACTGGTTGATTTGTTTGCCAAGGTGAGATAGGACATCAATGGCAACCCCCTAACAAGGGGTGGGTGAAGATTAACTTCGACAATGTAGCCAAGGGTAATCCAAGATTAGCAAGGGCAAGATGTGTCATTAGAGACAATGAAGGGAAGATTTTGAGAATGGTGGGTAGGAAGATTGGCAAAGTGACTAACAATGAAGCTAAATTACAAGCAGCGTTATTGGGATTGATGGTAAGCAGAAAATTGGGTTTACTAAAAATCTACCTAGAAGGTGATTCACAGATAGTTATCAACGTGATTAGAATAGGTAACACTACGAATTGGAAGTTAGGAAGATGGGTAAGGCAAATAGGGGAAATCCTAGCATTGTTTCAAAACTTTATTATTTCCCATATTTTCCATGAGGGAAACGAAATGGCTGGTGAGGTGGCAAAGACAGCAATTGACATAACATCGTACAAGGTGGAGGTGACGTCAAGGATTGAATGGCATGAATTATACCATCATACCGAGAGGGTGTAAGTCATCTCACACAATTGATCACATTCGACAAGATGGTTGACACCACAACCGAGGTGTTCATTTAATGAATGCAGATGCCAACCTACTTAACAATTATGATGACTAGTCCTTAAATAGGCAAACAACTGGGAGCACCGTGTTGTAACAAACGTCTTCAGGCATGGATACTAGAATTTGTCTCAAAGCTAGGAAGCACCAAATGGCCTTCTTTGGGGATGTGTCTAAGTGTAGGTTAGTAGAGGGTTTTAAGACCCGAGTGGAGATAGTCTTGCATGTGGTGAGAATGGTGCTCACGGATGACTACCTAGGTGGCAAGAGTGGTATAGGGTCAATTTTGATATTGCTTCAATGTTTCTAGCTATGTTGCTAGATGCTAGGGAGTCTGAGAGTTCTGCGGAGGCCCTCATGGCCAAGCTGGTCTGGACAAAACAGCATGGAGGTTTGAAGAATTATCTACATGGAGCTATTTAGAGGCATGGCTTGGTCCCAAATGAGCGAATGCAACTAAAGTTTGACAAAGGCGATGATGACCCTTTGCAAGTACTAGCAGTGTGGGGCATGTGAATAGATGTGACCACAAGGCAAAACTAAGCACAGGTGGGTATTAATTTCCTGAAGGGTTGCGTGGAGGGAGTGGCAGTGGAGATGAAAAATGGACCTTCTCATTGGTGGATGAGGAGGGAATGATTGTGCCAAAGGAAGACAAGGATGCAACCAAGGGTCCAGTTGAGGATGCATGAATTGGGTGGTTGTTTGCGTTGCAAGGGTGTATAATAATATATCTAGGGTAGCATGTATACAGTTATGGTCTCTATCATTGGAGTCCTTTTGGATTTCTCTAATGTATATCATATAGGCTAGATGGCAGTCTCTAGGTGTGCCAATTTTGCAAATGTCTAAGCACCTTGGTATAGTGCAATTATACAACTTTCTCTACCCAACCTGGGGCTCTAGTTGTATCCTTTTTGAAAATTTAATATACACGTGTGGCCATGAAGCCCCACATTTACTTATCAAAAAAAAATATAGTTAATTAACTTTATAATTTAACATTATTAAAACTAAAAGCACTAGACTATATCAAATATCAAGATAACTGCATCCACCAACAAAACTGAAAATAGTAACATTGACAACTGGCTTACTCGGTGCCCAGATTGGAGTTACTAATATTGTATTGGGAAACAACCCAAAATCACTCCAAAAAGGGCGTTGTGCAAGTCTCAACCGTGTGAGCTCAATGAAACATCTATCACTGCTAGATCAGCTATCACCATGAGTCCCCTAATCCTAACTCATTAGCCTACGAGAAACCATTGAATAGGCTAATAGTCCATGTTGAAGTGCTTAGGAAGGCAACATCACATTAAGTGCAATATGATTGGTTGTCATACATATTTAGGAGGATCATAGTTTTTCATAATTCCATGATTCGAATCAAGATATTCGAAGAACAATACTTGGTGAGAAACTTGCAATATTGTGAAGAAATTATACAAATACAGTATGGAAAACTCATCAAAAAGATGTATGCCTCTTCAAAACTGCTTTATTAGCTTCAAAATTCAAATGTTTACACATTTGCATAGAATATCAAAGGTCGCCAAATCCTTGGATTTGAAATGGATAGATGGATGCAGACAAATTAACTAACAAAACTGAAAATTTCATTAAAGCTTGTTGATTTTGGTACACCAACTTGGCGGGGTCATAACTCCTAGTCTATTGAGCGAAATTAGAACTTCTTTGTATTGTTGGAAAGATCACCAAAAGAACTAGCTTGAATTTCTTGAAATTCAAGCTATGGCAACCATTCCAAAAAATCCATAGAATTCCTCGGGCCAAGTTCCACTCCAAAGGCCTCCAAAATTGCGATTAATTGAAACACAGAAAATACCAAAAAAGTAGATTTTTGATATTTTTCCATTTTTGACTCTACATACACCACCCAAGTGCTCCTAGATAGATACATACATAATCAAGTGTGGTGATTACTTTTGGAGGGCAACCACTACACTAACTTGGGGTTCTTTCTATGCCAAGGATATCGTACAAGATGAGTATGCTAAATAATTAATGAACTACGTTTTTGCATCAAATTTTATCATAGTAATTCAATTGTTGGTTATTATTCGACATAATTTTCGCAATTAGTAATTAGTCATACAAATCATTAATAAAAATAGTAATTTTTTTGTGGTGTTCCCTACCAAAAATAATATAAGATCTATAGTTGATTTCAATATTGTATGTTTGGAAAGTTGTGGTGCCATGACATTATAAAAATATTTTAAATTTCCAACAATAATATTTCTAATGATAATCTATGTAGTTCTCTACTAGAATTTTGTTAGGGGTCAATAACACATGTTAGTTTGTAGTTGGGATGGGTGTTTATGTTTGGTTATGTTTGAGTCGCCAAGAGGTTCCCGTGGGGTAGTTGGTAGTTAGTAGTTAGTGACGGTTGGCAACTTGGCCAACCGTCAAGTCTATATATGATTCGGATGGAACCTCGGTAAGGATGGTATTGTACTGGCATATTCTTGAGAGTTCAATAAAGATATCATTCTTCTGGTATAGCCGTTTGTTATTGTTACTTATGCTTTGATATATGAATGTTCTATTACATGAATAGTTGGTACGTGTGGGAAATCCTTGTTTATATGTGAGTTTACCAACCTCACATTAAGGACTAAACATTTTGGCGTCATTGCCTGAACGAACCTAGAGATAACCATGGCGACAAGCAGAAGGAATTAATGGGCCGACCATTCAACTAGCAATTAATTGTCGTGGGCAGCGACACACATGAAGAAAGTACCGTGGAGGAGGCACGAGAGGATCAGTTGACGATAGACTTGGTAGAGTTGTGGGACGTGTCAGTCAAGCAATACGTGCAAAGAGAGGCTCAGGAGAGAGTCGTCTCTGAAGGCACGATACGTGGTGAACTCATTGTCAGCACTCTCGTCTTTGACCTGCTCGGAAGCATTCCAAGGTTACTCGCCAAAAATCTGATTGCACTTCAAGACCGAAGGGAGGAAACGTCACGAGAACTTCACCGGCAACAAGTACTCCAAAGGTACGAAGAGCGGAACCGTAGGAAGAGGAGAGGGAGACAAGTCAACGTCGTACCTCTGGCACTTAATGCCCCTACGGCCAAACAAAGAGAAACATAGCAGAAGTCGGAGTGTGAGTCGGAGTCGTAGTCGGGAGAGGCAAAGGCTGTGTTCGTGGAAGGAGTTGGCGGAGGTCACCAAGAACCTGCCACTTCCAGACGTAGCGGAGGAAGATCTCACCGACCAGGCCCCACACTCGACGTCGAGTGAAGAAGACTCTGGAGCCCAATCGCAGAGCAACCCGTCAAAGTATTCTGAACAAGGAGAGGAAGTGGTATGGGTCTTGCACGAAGAGATCACCAATATTTTTGAAGCAACATTATCCGGCATTAGGGATTTGTCCTTGTCAGAGGAAACCAAAATAGGAGGGTCAAATCCAGAAACCCCGGGAAGGAGGGACTATAGGAGCAAGGGTGACCAAAGCCCTGCGGATAGGGGTCCAACCAGGTCAAGAGCATACGGTACCTTCCAGACACATAATACCTTCCGAGCATATAGTAACTTCCAAGCGCTACATAAAACCCTCCAGACAAAAACAATGGCACACACCTCGGAGAAACAAAAGCTTCCAAAATTCATGGGCGACGGGACGGAGGATCCCATACGACATTGTAAGACATGCGTGACCATTTGGGAGGCAAATGGCCAGGATGACCAGGATTACTGGTTGAAGGCATTTCCAGCCACTTTGCGAGGAATAGCAATTGACTGGTATACAGACCTGGATGTCTAGTATAAAATGTCATGGAACAATTTGAAGAAGGCTTTCCAAGAGGAGTTCAAACTCCTATGGGATGACAATGAAATCATGGCAGAGATTTAAAATACCAAGCAGGGAAAAAGCGAAAGTGTGCAGGCATATAACAGAAGGCTGAGGGAACTGCTCAACAAAATGGAGAACCAGCCGACTGATGGCCTCAAGAAGAGATGGTTTGTGGAAGGACCGGTACTGTCTCTCAGATAGAAGATGAAGGCGGTCCTTCTGCCCTTGTATGACGAAGCATACAACCGTGCCATGGATATTGAAAGTGAAAATAAGACATCCCGAGGGAAGTGTCAAGTGAGCGATGGTGACACTACGGATGAAGACAACGATGGGGAGTCCAAAACCATGCAAGCACTCCAAAGGGATATGATGAGGATGATGAAAGAACTAAAGGCTGACAAAGAAAGTGGCAAGGAAGGAAAGGAACTATGGTGCATCGACTGCAAGACAGAAGGGCACACTAAGGGGAGTTGCCCTCGAAAAGCCTTCTGTGACATTTGCCAAGTAATGGGACATTCCATTAAGGAATGCCCGTACAACTTGAAAGCACGGAGCACACAAGTGCTCTACGCCACCCGACCAAGTCACATCGCTAGTGACACCTCCGAAGTCAATAGCAAACTCTAACGCCTCTCCTGGAGGGTACCGAAACAACCGACAGGGTAACAGGCCCAATAATAACACGCTGAGGAGTAGAATTCAATCCGACACAAAAGGATGACCCATGATCGAATGCCGAAAATGCAACGAATGGGGTCACTTTGCGTGAGAATGTCAAAATAGAGATGACGCAGGAAGTTTGCTGTGCAAATGGTGCGGTCTGGGGAATCATGAGGACACAGAGTGTCCAAAGCAAAAAGGGGTGAATATGCTGGAGGTAGAAGAACCGGAGGAAGGCGTATTGGCAATCACAAGATTGCAAAACAAGAAAGCCATGTATCCTGACCCTCGCACGGAGAAGGGAAGACTCCAGGAAGCCAAGGCAGATATTGAGCAGGCGATGGGAGAAGAACGGGGGGCCTCACACCCGAGTGCCAGTACCCCACTCCGGTCAGGACCGGACAAAACTATCATTAAGCGGATGTTACAGACCACCATACCAGTACGGGTATCCGACCTTCTACAGACCATGCCGCAGTTGAGGATGGCCCTGACAAATGCAGTCAGTGACATCACCATCGGCCAGGAACACCGGACAGCGACAAAACCACCTAGTGCGGCTCCGGTGAAGGAACCTAGTACGGATGCCATGGACCCTATGCTGCTCACGGTAAGCATTGGACGGAAACCTGTCGTGGTGTAGATGGACATAATGGGACAGAAGCTTACAAACACCATTGTGGATGGCGGGTCTGGAGTCAACGTACCACAGGAAGAAACTTGGAGAGGTCTTGGCAAGCCTACTCTCTGGCCACCAACGTTCCATCTCGTCGGTGCGGGTCAGCACGACATCAAACCCCTCAGGACTCTCATGGCACAAAACGTGGTGATCAGGACACAACAATTCCTTCTGGACTTCGTAGTCATTCCACTGGAGAGAAAAGCATACGACACCCTCCTGGGAAGGACATGGTTGATCATGGCTAGAGCCAATCATAACTAGAAGAAGAATACACTCTCAATCGAGAGTGAAGGTCATAAGTATGTGATTGACCTGAGGAATCAGTCTGTCAGTGAAGAGCTTGCGTCGTCTGACTCGGACACGGACTCGGAGGACTCAAATAGATGGGAGTGGGGTTCTGAAGGAAACAGAGGAGGGAGGGAACCCAACGAAGGAGTGTTGGAACTGGACGGATGCTCTGAAGATGGAACTAGTTCATTGGCTGGACTCTTCCATTGGCAGATGGAGGACTACGAGGTCTTCCACCCAGAGTGCCACATGCTACAAATATGCGAGATTGAGGAATCAAGTGGCGGTATGGAAGAACACTCATTTCCCCTAGAGTACGGTATGTTCCAGGAGGGAATGGCACAGGTGGATGAAATGCTAGCCAACCAGTTTGAACGAGACAAATCCATCAAGTACGAGGAAAGGGATGTGAAAAAAATCAATCTAGGCAAGGAAGAGGACCCGCAAGTGATACTCGTAGGGGATGACTGGAACCCCGTACTGAAGGCGGCAACTTTCAGGATATTTCTGGAATACAAGGACGTCTTTGCTCGGACCTACAAGGACTTGAAGGGGGTACCACCAGAATTGTGTGTACATCGCATATCCCTCGTACCAAGAGCCCAACCCGTACGGAGGAGACCGTATAGGATGAACAAGAACTACGTGGCCAAGGTGAATGAGGAAATCAACAAAATGTTGGAGGTTGGGATCCTATTCAAAGTGAAAACCAGTGATTAGGTTTCCCCAATAGTCATTTCTCTCAGGAAGGAAGCTAATCAGATAAGGATATGCATGGACTTCAGGTATCTAAAAGCAGTAACAATCAAAGATCCATTCCCAATCCCATTCATTGACAGCATCCTAGAAGTAGTTGGGCATGAGATATACACATTTCTTGATGGGTTCTCAGGATACAATCAGATAAGTATTGCGAATGAAGATAAGCTAAAGACCACATTTGTGGTGGAGGAGGGGGTGTACGCCTACAATCACATGCCTTTCAGGCTATGTAATGCACCGACAACCTTCCAAAGAATAATTTTACACATTTTTGACAAAATGTCCGTAGGAAATTTTAGGGCATTCTTGGATGACTGGTTGATTTTCAGTGATCAGGACACCCACCTAAAGGCACTCGAAGAATGTATGGAGAGGTGCCGAAAAGCCAGGCTGGCTCTTAACCTGAGGAAGTGCAGGTTTATGGTAGCGCAAGGGAAGCTTCTCAGCCACATTGTTTGTAAAGAAGGTCTGAAGACAGACATAGATAAGATAGGAGTGATTGTCAACATGGAGAATCCAACGAATGTGACAGGGGTGAAGTCACTCTTGGGCCATGTTGGCTACTACCAGAGATTTATCAAAGGCTTTGCACAAGTCTCCTGACCCCTAGATAAGCTGACAATGAAGGGAGAGCCGTTTGTATGGGGTACAGAGCAGGAAGAAGCCTTCAAGGAATTGAAAGATCGGTTGGTAAGTGCAACAATACTTGTGTACCCGGATTGGAATAAGGAGTTCACGTGCACGTCGATGCCTCGAACTTTGCGATTGGTGCTACCATCACACAAGTAGGGACACAAGGACTGGATCATTTCGTTTTCTTCGCCAGCCAACTTTTGTCAAAGGTTGAACAAAACTACAGCACAATGGAGAGGGAGGCACTCGGGATGGTGTACGCGGTACAGAAGTTTCGCCACTACCTAATGACTACTCTGTCCACATTTTATGTGGACCATCAGGCACTAATGTATCTGGTAAATAAACCAATTATCCAGGGACAGGTAAGTAGATGGCTACTACTCCTGCAAGAATTCACCTTCATCATTATTGTACGGCCAGACAAGTCCCATGTGATAGCCGACCAACTATCAAGGATCAGATCAGGAGAACCGACCGAAGGGGTGAACGAGGACTTCCCAGATGCACACTTGTTCCAGATTGCAATACTACCATCGTGGTACGAGAAGATCGGCTGGTACCTCTCTACTTCCACATTCCCAAAGGAGATGCCCCCTGGGGAACAGCGGAAGCTAGCACTAAAGAGTAAGACCTTTCAGCTAATCAATGGTCTGTTATATAAAATGGGCCCCAACCAAATCCTGAGGAGATGTGTTATGGAGGAGGAAATCCCCAATATGTTGAAGGAAGCACATGACGGGTTAGCAGGCGGACACATGGGACCAAATGCAACTGCTAGGAAAGTACTTCTGGCCGGTCTGTGGTGGCCAACTCTACACACTGACGTCCGGGAGTGGGTGATTGGGTGCAACACTTGCCAACGTGCAGGAAAATCACTCAAGTGGGACTTCATGCCACTCTTTCCCTTGCAGCCACAGGAGCTATTCGAACGGTGGGGTCTGGACTTTGTGGGACCCTTGAAGCCGAGTAGCATGCACAAGGGCAAATATATTGTAGTGGCTACTGAATACCTCACCAAGTGGGCAGAAGCGAGAGCCTTGCCAGATAACACGGCTCTGAGTATGGCACAGATTGTCACGAGGTATGGGATACCCCTTCAAATCACCAGTGACAAGGGAGTGCACTTTGTCAACCAAATAATCTGTACCATGATCATAGAGTTCAAAATCTTTCACAAACTCTCTAGTCCATACTACCCCCGAGCTAAAGGATAGGTAGAAGCAACCAACAAGGTGTTGGTGTCAATAATTTACAAGTCGTGTGGGGTGAAGCAGGAAGACTGGGAGGAAAGGCTACCAGCCGTACTGTACCGCACAATCTACAAGGTCACCACAGAGCATACCCCGTTCCAGCTCATGTACGGGCAAGAGGCAGTGGTACCAGCCGAGTACACCGTACCTAGCCTCCGGGTGGCTATGGATAATAGACTCGGTGATGAAGAAAGCTTGAGTGCAAGGCTTGACAACCTAATGAAACTGGAAGAACGAAGGGTAATGGCACAATGGGCAACGGAGGTAGTGCAACGATGGTGGAAGTGCTGGCATGACAAGAACCTATGGTGGGTCAACTTCCGGGCGGGGCAATTAGTTTTGAAGTATAACGGTCGGAATGAACTCCGACCGGGGAAGTTTAAAGTTCGTTGGCTCGGACCCTATAAGATCAGAGAGGTCGGCAAGAACAGGGCGGTGAAGCTATCCACTTTGGATAACAATCCAATCAGGGACCCAGTGAATGGTTCAAAACTGAAAATCTGCAAAGAACGGAACAAATTGGTGATCGAGATCAACATGTTGGGATACGCTACAAAAGGGAATTGAACCATTGGCCAGAGCAAGGAAGTCGACGAAGACCTAGTGGTAAAAGCAGAGCCCTACCGGAGAGATGAAGAGTAGGCAAAGCCTTTTGCAGCCATGGAAGAGCAACTTGTGCCAAAGCAGGTGGAAGGTGTTGTGGTTCCCAGGAACTACAAGCACATCACAAACGCGTATTTTGGGGAGCCAGCTGTATGGGTACGGGTTTCAGGACATTGGAAGAAGCGGGCCCCATATGAAGGTCTTCGAGAAGGGTACGTAGCATACGATATCAATGAAGAGGTTGAAGCCCGAAGGAAAGACGAGAGTGCAAATAAAGAGGAGGAACCGGTAGACCTGGAGGCGAAACTTGACTTAGAGTAGTACGGGGCAACCCTAGGTCCCTGTTTAAAAATGGTGCTAAAAACAGAAGACTTGTTCATCATCGCCTCCCAGCCAGGCCAAGCGGAAGCCGAACCCAATTCATTATACCGGGTGATCCCTAACCCCACAGGACCATAGGAGGTTGACGAAGAAAAAGTAAAATGGTACCAACAGTACGGAGGCCGCTACATTGACGTGCGATATAAGGGGGTGGGACTCGCTCCGTTAGTTGACAAGATATGGGACGTGGAGTACGTGGGGTCGTGTTGTGCACAAGAATGCTATAGGAGGCTGCAGCATGTCTATATGTGGTTGCACGATTCAGAGATAAAGCTGAAGACCCAGAATGACCCCTCAGGAATGAAGAGGAGCAGAAGAGATGAGGACGCTGACCAAGGGTCAAACAAAAGGTGGAAGGAAGTCGGGACAAGTGGCGAGGGAAGAGCAAGGAAGAAATATAGTACCCGAACAACAAGGAGGAAACTAAGGGGGTAGAAAGATTATTCAGCAGCATTGGTGGAGGCAATAAGCTACCCCGTGGATCACAAAGGGCCATCTAAACGATGCAACCTAACCCCGAGATACCTTGGTAAACAAAAGGTACGAAGAATCACATTTAAAAAGTGTTATCAAATAAAAGAATTAAAACAATTGATAAGAGACGAGATATTAAAAATAGGAAGAGAAAAGTATATGGAGGAGATAAAAAGGCGAGGGTTGGCAAGTATTAAAAAAGTAAAGTGTAAGGCAAAAAGGCAAAAGTAGGGAAATGAGTAAGGAAAAAATACGATTGATAAAAAGGCAATTATTTTATAAAAAGTTGATAAAATACTTATGCCTAACCCTAACCCTGACAAAAGATTATAAAAACCCCCCAAAAGACCTTTTGTACACATTTCAAGAGGGGAGTCAGAGTCGGGGAAGCAGACTTGATAGCAGGACAAAACCGGGAAAGGGAAGGAAAATTTCCATCCAGCCACAGGAGAAGTTGAATCCGTACAATGCAAGTGAAGAAGAAGAAATACCGTACAGTGTACGATCAACACGTACGGTCGGCACACAAGCACAGAGCAAGGCAAGGAGTCTGTACGACATAGTCCATTCATTCGACTTGTACGACATACAACACAAACGACCATGCTACAGGTACAACAACCAAAGGCGAAGGTCGTACGACAACCAAGAGTAACCCATACGGAACACAGGAGGAATACCGTACGGTCAAGGAAATAGTATATAAAAAACTCGAAGGCATCAGCTTGGAAATCTGTGTCGTCCGTACGGTGTTAGGCACAAAGTTTAAACAAATTGTGGAGGTTGTACGGCCAGAGGAAAGAAGTGTACGATACACTGTACCAGCAACAACGAGCACGATGGTCCATACAAATTGGCGGAGCACACTTACAAACTGTTATAATAATGCTCAAGGATGGGAAAAAGACAAGAAAACAAGGCAAAGCAGCTGCAGTGCAACCATGACCACTACAAACCCAGCCAGCAGCAAGAAGGCCAAAAGTGCAAAAGGATCCAGAGGGAATCATTGCAAAGAATGTAGCCTTTGAGAGGTGATTAGAAGCGAATGTCGTACTTGGTGGGAGGAAACTTCCCCCGACCATGTGATAAAGGACTCCCTTAGAAAAGCTCAAGTAGACCATGCCATCCAGATGTTGACATTCAACATTAAGGATTTTGAGCTGGTGCTACGGACTATGGTATCCAGATACAACCGCTAGGAAAGGGCTTCCATCATCCAGTTCCAAGGCTGCACGGTACGACTTTCCTTCAAGGCGGAAGATTTCAGGAGGGTATTTGTGTAATGTCCCTACTAGTTAGAGACCACTGTCCTGCAAAACAAATTGTTAGAGATACAACAAATATACATATATATAGCTAATCTAATTTGCAATAAAACTTGAATTACTTAATTAATGCTAATCTCAATTCTTATTTAATAAAAAGGATACAAGTGCAGTATTGGGACATGTCCTTAGGAGGTTGTGAAACTCGCCTTCTTGGAACCCATCTCATCTAGGAAATCGAAGGTTAATTCGATTCCTGTCTTGGATGTAATTTCTTACACCCAAGCCATCCAAGAAATCGAAGGTTAATTCGATTCCTATCTTGGGTGTAATTTCTTACACCCAAGCCATCCAAGGAATGACCATATGTCAATTCCTTGCCTTGGATGATGCATCTCATCATCCAAGTCTACCAGAGGGGACCGGCTAGATCCGTCTCTTCTTGGATGAACTTAGTCAACCAAGCCATATGTATGCATATAGACATTCAGTATATACTGCCTACCAGGGATTATCATAATCCCTCCATTAGGCTAAGGGAGTTTCCTCCTTAAGCCTCCATCATATAATCACATTTATATTACATTTTCATAATTGATTACTACTTTCCATTCACATTTACATATTCCTAACTCGAAATGTATTCCATAACATATATTCAAAAAATGTCCATTATCAAATATTCACATTTATTAATTTATATTCCTAACTATTCATTGATATGTATTTCTTAACATATGTCTATACATATTCATTAACATATGTATTAAACTGTTCATTACTATATTCATATATGTATTAGACTGTTCATTACTATATTCATTAATATATGTATTAAACTGTTCATTACTATATTCATTAATATATGTATTAAAGTATTCATTATTCATCAACATATGTAATATCATGTTCATTATATATATTTATTAATATTCATCAACATATGTAATATCATGTTCATTATGTATATTTATTAACATATATAATAAAATATTCATACAAACTTACCTGTAACCTGCCGTCGTAGCTTTCTGACCTTCCTTTCTTACCACGTAGCAGCCTTTCTATCCTCTTCGGTACCCCCTGGTCTTGTGGTTTTATGGGTTTTATACCCATGGAGGGGGATAGACGTGACCCTCCACGGGGTCCCTTCCGTGGGAAGGGGTGTGACGGGTCGCAGCCTAGGCTGCGGCTACCGTCACACCACTTCCCTTCCGAGGGAAAGGGTGTGACGGTAGTCGCAGCCTATGTTGCGGCTTCCGTCCCACCACTTCCCGCGAGGGGGGAGGGAGGGGTCCACATGACCTTCCCGTAAACCATTGCCTATTTTAATATATCTACATAATTTTCCCAACTTTAAAATATAATAATTTATTCCCCTCTCTAATATATTTAAATATATTAATGTACTTCCCCATCTTAAAATATAATAATTTATTCCTTGTAAATAATATATTAATATTATTTAATATTTTAATTCCATCATTTTGATAATTGTCTTACATCATTTTAATTCCATAATATATTAATATATTACATCATTTTAATAATTGTCTTTTAATTTATTATATCATTGTAAGGCTTACATCGGATAGTGAGGTAGGGTTATCACAATTTGGTATACCTGAGAAGGGGGCATCTACAACGAAACCAACCAAGAAGCTCACCAAGGAGAAGAAAAAGTGGCTACTGGACTTGGTATGCAGAGATGACATCATGGAAGAGCAATGGAAGAGTGCCTGGTCTGACAATAGGGGATTAAAGCATGCGTTTATCGCACCAGGGGAATGGAGAATGTTGATGGACTTGGTAAAAAGTCGCCTCACAGGAGCTAGCCGTGCATCCAACATAGCCGTTTGGATGATAGGGTTAATGAATGGGATTAAGTGTGGCAAAGTGTACAACTGGGGGCAACTTTTGGCGGAAAGAATTCATGATTTTCTCAAGTTGGAACACAAGACATTTTACATGTGCCACCATGCCATCAGCCTATTTTTGGATGTTGTACACTTGCAAGTACCGCTAGAAATGTGGGGGACTTTCGAACTGAGCGGAAGGGTGGAACCTAATAAGCCAACCATGTATTATTATGCCCATCTGGACACACTTGGTGACACCGCGCAGCCGGCAAAGAGAAGGAAGCTGGATGTGTCCGTAGAGGTTGAAGATGACAGCAGTACTGAAGATTCTGAGGAAGAGGCCAAAGAGACTAAGGACCAGGAAAGTGGCAATGAGGGGTTCCGTATGGCACCACACACAGCAGGAGAGGATGAAGGGGAAGCGGAATCGCAGCAACAGGAAGAGGAGGAAGAGGAAGAGCAGCATGGAGGGCTACGGGCACAGTGGAAGAGCTCGCAGATGAAATTTACACCCTAAAAATTATCCTCTTAAGCACACTTGGTACCACAGGAAGCACTTACAGTAGCCAGTCTAGTCGGGGATGTACGACCAGTAGGGGTGCTCTTCTGAAAAAATCAATGAAGGAGAACCACTGGCACAATGGCGGGTGTCACTACCACAGATCAGTTTAGTTGTACTTGAGTCGCAGGTTGTACCATCCACAGAACGTACCAGTATAGCAGACCGGACAGTGGCAGAGGAAGTCATACAACATAGTCCGAATAAAATAGCATAGGTCGTGGCACTTACAGTAGCCAGTCCAGTCGGGGATGTATGACCAGTAGGGGTGTTGTTCCAGAAAATCAATGAAGGAGAACCACTGGCACAACAGCGGGTGTCACTGTCGTAGATCAATTTAGTTGTACTTGAGTCGCAAGTTGTACCAGCTGCGAAACATACCAGTATGGCAGACCGGACGGTGGTAGAGGAAGCCATACAACATAGTCTGAATAAAATAGCTAAGGTCGTACCAAGGGAAGAAGAGGTAGTCGTATAGGGAATTGGTACTAGTATGGCAGGTTCGGGTATTGGCACATCAGGTACTAGTACAATAGATACTAGTACGGTACTAACAGAGAAAGATGAGTCAGGGGATGTACCGATGACGAGAGATGGTTTGGAGGAGTTGGCAGTACTGGAGACACTGACGAATGAGGATATAGATGCATCATTGTACGGGTTGCTAGGGCAGTTTGCACGCACACCTCACCCTCCCCCTCCCCTTCACCACACGCCATGGTCGTTGGACCGAACCAGACACAAGACAGAATTAACCCTATCACAAATAAGGATGAGATGATGTCTATTGAGGAGAAGAATAGAGCAACAGGGAGTGGTGGGCAGAGCCCGAAGATCATCAATGTTGGGGAAAGCGGGCCGGAAGGACTACTGGCAAGACTTCACCTCACTCCACGAGACCTTAGCGATCCAGCAGGCTTGCTCCAGCGGTTCTTTGGGGAGCTACAGGGTATTTCAGATGTAGCACGTGGAATGGCACATTTGACTGGGCAGATGGATGTCGGCAACTCTGTCGACGCTGAGAAACTGCGCCACTTCATGACTTTTGGATGTGCACACAAGTTTGCAAGCCACTTCGAGCGGCAGGGGTGGCCAGACAGTAGTACGTCGAAGATGGTACAGGAATGGACGTGCATGCGACTGGTGGAAGGAGTGTGCACCTTGGGTGCCACCTTGCGCAGTATGGAAGGATCCTTTCCTTTCGGGATGTGTACTTGCAGATGCAACAGAGCCAGATAGAGTAGAAGGCCTAGTGGCTGTATGTAACAAAACTGGAGAAGGAAGGGGAGAAGCGTGCGCAGCTAGACGCAGTAGAGAAGAACCTAAGGGTTGAGCTAGAAACGAAGGTGACTACTTATGAGGCCCGTTGTAGCATGCAGAAGGAGGTGCAAGTACTGGCAGCAAAAGTGGTCGAGCTTACCTTACAGATGGAGCAAAAAGACACAAAATTGTTGGAGGCCGCACACATGGTAAAGAAGGCACGGGAACAGCAGCTGATGGCAGAGAACCTCAAACTCCACACAGGGCAACAACCTTCTTCTTCGACCACTACAGGGACACCTCCCCCTTCTCAGTCTTAGTCTTTTGTTTTGTATTCCAGCTCCTATTGTCTTAGTCATTTAGAAGACGACTACTTTTTGGGGGGGCTAATGTTAGGGGTCAATAACACATGTTGGTTTGTAGTTGGGATGGGTGTTTATGTTTGGTTATGTTTGAGTCACCGAGAGGTTCTCGTGGGGTAGTTGGTAGTTAGTGACGGTTCGCAACTTGGCCAACCGTCGAGTCTATATATGATTCGGATGGAACCTCGGCAAGGATGGTATTGTACTAGCATATTCTTGAGAGTTCAATAAAGATATCATTCTTCTGGTATAGTTGTTTGTTATTGTTACTTATGCTTTGATATATGAATGTTGTTAATTTAACAATCAGATTATAACAGATTGTAGATAAGCAGTAACTACAATGAAAACACAAGACAAAAACACACCAATACCCTGGGAAAACCTCCCTCTTGGAGGTGAAAAACCCAGCCACAAAATTCAATATGTATTATCTCAATTGTAGGCAATTACAAGGCAATGAACTTATCTCATATTGTTGTCCAATCAGCGAGTTAGCAAATCACAATCTTTCTTTACACAACAATGAAGATTGCAGCCCTTATCAACAACAGATGGCTAAGGAAGATCAGTAGCAGATGGCTAAGGAAGACTTGACCAGATTCGCACAAGGAGAGCCTTCATCAACTTCGCATGATGATCTTGACAACTTCGCCCCACAATCAGTCTTAATAAATTCGCAACAATAGACATGAAACAAGTTCGCACAAGAGAGAGAGAGAGATTGCCGATTTTGGAGAGTAAATTACATTCATAGAAGATGATGATTGATAATGACTTTATTTGAAGTTTGTTTTATATCCACCTTTGGCGCCAGTCCCCCAAGTCGGCTTGCATATTTATTTATTTATTTATTTATATTGCATTGCCATTTTACAAGTTACATCATTTGGCTTCACGTTACATGTGTTTGGGCCCAGCCCTAAATAGTTCATTTGCCTTCACGTTACATGTGTTTGGGCCCAACCCTAAATAGTCCGAATTACATGAGAGATAATACATATGGATTTTAATTGTCATAGACAACATTAAAATACAATAGTCAAGTATCTGAGCTAGCTACTATTTTCAACACTCCCTCTTAGCTAGGGAGGATATCTGTCACTTGTCATGATCCATTCATGACCTTCATCTTGCATTGCCCACAAGGATGAATGTATAAGCTCGATAGAGTATACCTGCAATAAAACACATAAATATCATGAACTCATTTCATGATGTCCATCTTGCATTGCCCGCAGAGGGTGGAGGATGCAAACTAAATTGCATCACTAAGATTGAGACTCCCTCTCAATCAATGTTGTGTTCTCCACAATTCCAAGCTTCTCTCTAAAGTACTCAAACTTCACTCCAGCTAGAGGCTTGGTGAGAACATCTGAAACTTGTTCATCAGTGCTGATATATTTCAGCTGGATTGCACCTCTTTGTGCCATATCACGAACATAGTGATAATGAGTTTCCACGTGTTTTGACTTGTCATGAAACACGAGATTATTAGACATTTTAATACAACTCTAATTATCACAATAAATAACAGTGGATTCCTAAGGTTGTCCAAACAATCCAGCAAGAAGCTTGTGAAGCCAAATTGCTTCTCTAGTTGCCACACTTGAAGCAATGTATTTAGCTTCTGTAGTACTCAATGCCACTGAGGACTGTTTCCTATTGGCCCAAGAGATCATAGCGGAACTCAAGCTGAAACAAATTCCTGAAGTGTTTTTCCTGTCAATGACACTTCCAGCCCAATCAAAATTAGAGTAGCCTTCCAAATTGATCACTATGTTGATTGGATACTTCAGCCCATAGCCAACTATTCCACGCAAGTATCTCAGGATGTGCTTGGCTGCCACCAAGTGAACATGCTTTGGCCGGTTCATGAATTGGCTAAGTGCACTCACTGCATAGCAAATATTTGGTCTAGTGTTAACTAGATACATCAATGATCCAATCAATTGCCTGTAAATCAAAATTAGCTGCAGAAATACTCAATTTCTTCAAGTTAGTTTTCATAGGAGTAGACATAGGTTTACAATCCATCATACCAAATCTTTTCAATATATCAATAGTATATTTTCTTTGACTTAGAATAATTTCATTAGATCTTTGCCACACTTCTAACCCTAGAAAGTAATGCATTAGACCTAGATCATTCATTTCAAATTCAGTAGCTAATTCTTTCTTACATCTATTGATGAGACTATCTTCACTAGTTAGGAATAAATCATCCACATATAAAACCAGAATTAACATTTCACCATTAAATACTTTAAAGTAAATGTTAGGATCAACATCATTCTTAAAAAACCCTAAACCAACCAATTACTTATCAATTCTTTCATACCAAGCTCGAGGAGCTTGCTTGACGCCGTAGAGAGCTTTCTTCAGTTTGCACACATGAGTTTCTCTATTATGAATCTCATAACCTTCAGGTTGTTCAATATAGACTTTTCCTCAATAACAGCATTAAGGAAGGCAGTCTTTACATCCATCTAATGTAACTTCCAACCTTTGGCTGCAGCAATAGCTATAATAGTTCTAATGGAAATATATCTAGCAACAGGAGCAAATGTTTCTTCATAATCTATGCCTTCCTTTTGAGAAAAACCACGAGCTACAAATCTAGGTTTATATTTCTCTATACTACCATTAGCAGCATGTTTAATTTTAAACAACCATTTGGAAGAAACAACAGACTTACCTTTAGGTCTAGGCACAATATCCTAGACATCATTCTTGATGATGGATTGATACTCTTCGTCCATAGCTAATTTCCATGTTTGTTGGTTCATAGCTTCTTCTATGCTAGATGGTTCAGCCTCAATGATGTTGCACATCATTGCAACATAGTTGGAGAACTTCTGAGGACTCTTACTTTCTTTGAAAGTGCCACTAGGAGCTGCGAACTTTTCTGCATCTTGAATTGTGCTCCTAACCCAAAGTGGTCTTTTCTTGCTAAATGCAATATCTCTAGGTCCATTAGTTGGAACCAGAAGCTCAGGAGAATCATCATGCTCAATATGTTCAGGAGGCTCAATAGACTCACTCTGAATCTCAGGGTTAGTATCAATATTCATATTTTGATTATCATTAACTTCTTTATCATTATCAATAAGAGAACCTTTAGATTTCTTGAAAGCAATATTTTCTTCAAAGGTGACATCCCTACTTACCTCAATATACCTTTGACCGGGAATGTAGATGTGAAATGCCTTGGAAGATTCACTATATCCAACAAGGATACCCTTCTTCTCGGAAGGCTCTAACTTAGTCCTCTTTTCCTTTGGAACATGAACATAGACAAGACTTCCAAAGATCCTTAGGTGGCTGATATATGGTTTGACTCCAGTGAAAGCTTCCTTGGGAGTTATGTTCTTCAGGACACGATGAGGGCATCTATTCTGAATGTACACTGCAGTCTTGGATGCTTCGGCCCATAAGAAGGTCTACAGGTCCTGATTGTGAATCATAGCTTTGGCTGCTTCAACAATGGCTCTATTCTTTCATTCAGCTACACCATTTTGCTAAGGATTGTAGGGGACACAGAACTCCCTCTTAATTCCTGTCTCTACACAAAAGTATTGAAGCCACTTGAGGTGTATTCACCTCCATTGTTAGATCTTAACACTTTAATCCTTTTACCAAACATATTTTCAGCTAGGGCTTTAAATTCTTTAAACCTACTTAACACTTCATCAGATTCTTTAGATTTTAGAAAGTAAATCCAAGTCTTTCTAGAAAAATCATCTATAAATGTAACATAGTATAGAAATCCGCTAGGTGAAGGAACAGACATGGGTCCACATAGATCAGAATGAACAAGTGCTAATTTTTCCTTAGCTCTATTTTCACTTTTATGAAATGGATTTTTAGTATTCTTACCTAATGCACAACCTTTGCAAGTATCATCATGAAATTGACTAAGTTTACGTATACCTTTAACCATCTTTTCAAGTGAGGTTAGTGCCTGATAGTGAAGATGGTCGGGCCTTCTATGCCATAGCTCGCTAGGTTCAGAAGCTTCGTGAATGAGTGCTCGAATGGGGCTAGCTGAAAGCTTATACAAACTATCATATCTATTTCCAATAACACAAGCAGATTTAATACTAGATTTCTTAGGCCATGCAAGTACTTTACCTTTAGAAAATGCTATTTGATAACCTTTATCTTCTAGGGCAAAAATATAAATTAAATTCCTCTTAATTCCAGGAACAAATAAAATATCACTAAGATGCAAGGACATGGCAGATTCCAAATTTAAAGAAGTGTTACCAAAACCTCTTACCAAATACTGGGCATCATCACCAATTACCACATGAAGGTTGGACTCTTTCTCCATCAAGTTTGAGAGATGCTCTTGATATCCCGTGATGTATCTAGATGCACCACTGTCTATCAACCAAGTGTTGCTATCAGTTGGCACATTGTTGGACAAGGCAGAAATGAAGAGGTAGCCTTCATTCTCCTTTGAATTTGCAACTTCATTCAGGTTGGCCTCTCCTTGCATGGGCGGATTATGACATTCTATAGCATAGTGTCCAAACTTGTCGCATCTGAAGCAACAGACACATGAAAGATCCCTTGGCTTCTTCCTTGAATCGTAAGCAGGAGGTCTGAAGTCTCTATCTCTTTTGAAGTTGTTCTTCTTCCAATGGCCTCCCTTTCTTTTGACATGTTGAGATGCAAACACATGTTGATCTCCTCCATGAGAGCCTTTATGCATTCCTCTAGCAGCAAGGCGTGACTCCTCTTGAATGCAATTTGACCGGAGGCGATCGAAGGAAGGAAATTCAGCTATTCCACTTATGCTTTGAATAAATGGATCCCAAGAGTCCATGACACTATCTTTGTCCACAACTTCACTTCCAATGGCACTGAGTTGGTCCTTCAATTCTGAAATCTTCATGAACGACATGACTGAATCTCCTTTGCTCATTTTGACTTGAAGAAGTTGCTGCCTCAATGTAAGTGCCTGGCTAATGTTGTTGATCTCATACATCCCTTCTAGATGTTTAAACATCTCTCGGGTTGTCTTCAATTTGAAGATAACTGGAACAAGATGATCCTTCACGGAATCAATAAGGAACTTCTTTGCCTTGAGAGCATTCTTCTTGAATTGTTTTAGCTCTTCCGGATCCGAAGGTTCAGTCAAATCCTTGTCTTCCACAAACTGTAACAACTCTAATTCTTCAAGAGCAAGGAGGACACGGACTTTCCATGATGTAAAATTGAGGGCACCTTCAAGTCTGTCCTCTACTTTTAGACCTGTAACCATCTTGCAAAACTAAAACAGCAAACTGAAAGTGAAGGACAACTAATAATCTGATTATTTAGAAAGAACCCAAAGCTCTAATACCATGTTAATTTTAACAATCAGATTATAACAGACTGTAGATAAGCAGTAACTGCAATGAAAACACAAGACAAAAACACATCAATACTCTGGGAAAACCTCCCTCTTGGAGGTGAAAAACCCAGCCCCAAAATTCAATATGTATTATCTCAAATGTAGGCAATTACAAGGCAATGAACTTATCTCAGATTGCTGTCCAATCAGCGAGTTAGCAGATCACAATCTTTCTTTACACAACAATGAAGATTGCAGCCCTTATCAACAACAGATGGCTAAGGAAGACTTGACCAGATTCGCACAAGGAGAGTCTTCATCAACTTCGCATGATGATCTTGAAAACTTCGCCCCACAATCAGTCTTAATAAATTCGCAACAATAGACATGAAACAAGTTTGCACAAGAGAGAGAGAGATCGCCGATTTTGGAGGGCAGATTACTTTCGTAGAAGATGATGATTGATAATGACTTTATTTGAAGTTTGTTTTATATCCACCTTTGGCGCCAATCCCCCAAGTTGGCTTGCATATTTATTTATTTATATTACATTGCCATTTTACAAGTTACATCATTTGCCTTCACATTACATGTGTTTGGGCCCAGCCCTAAATAGTCTGAATTACATGAGAGATAATACATATGGATTTTAATTGTCATAGACAACATTAAAATGCAATAGTCAGGTATCCGAGCTAGCTACTATTTTCAACAAATGTTTTGTTACATGAATAGTTGGTACATGTGGGAAATCCTTGTTTATTCGTGAGTTTACCAACCTCAAATTAAGGGCTAAACAAATTTGATTTTGTACTTGTCTAAAAAGCTTGTTGCCAAAACTAATTTCATTCATTTTTAGTATCAATTTGTAATTCATCTAAAAGGCTTGCTACCAAATTAAGCATAGCTTACTTCCAAAGTTTGTGGAAAATTGTAATATTCCATCATGTGACTCACCACCAATAGGAAATTTATTATAATATCATTCTAACTCTTTCACCATATATTCTCACCTTGCCCACACCACGATCATGGTGATCAAAAGGTGTTAAAGTTTTGTGTATTGACATTGAAACTTTGTCAAATTGTCAAAATATCTAGTTCGAGACATTATATCCATTGTACCACCACTCATTTGCTAAGCCTTTTAGGTGAAAGGTAGCAAATTTTATAACTTCTTCCTCATACATAGGGTGTAGCGAAAATATGTGTTGAACTTCTAAATCCAAGTACAAATTGTACATTTATTTGAAATTTTGAACCATCAAAAGAACACATGGTTAACATACCAATTTGTGCTACAAATATCCATGAGGTTGATTTGCATTTGGCCTTCTTTCATTCTTTTGCCCACACTTCATCTTCAAGTTGCAAAAATTGGTGAGACATTTCTACATGAAATTCTAATCTATGAGCTTTGTATTTATGAAAATAGATGACAAAATTATCTCCATTCTAATTTTGCTCTTCTTTTGCAAGTGGCTCTTCTTCTCTTTGCAAGAACTTAGGCTAGAAAGGCTAAATGTTAAACCCACAATACTTTTGTTATTTGTAGAACTTCCTTCACGCGTAGGGGTTTGAATTGGCCTTGGGATATCTAAATTTTGCATTGTTTGAAATATTTGTGCCATGAGATTTGTCATTTATTATTGGCCCTAGCTCATACTAACAGTGCCATTATACTATATCACTGACTTCTCTTGTAATGTCTTGAAATGAAATAATTGATTACTTTTACAAATTTTCAAAAGCAAAACACAAACACTTTCTAATTATTGAGATCCCAATGTGAGCATGGTGAGAACATATGGTAGATACAATGTGAACAATAATCAATTTATTTCACTTACTAGCGACAAGCCGCACAATTTACAATTCATGCAACTATCAAATCGATATACGGAAATGCATATATTAGTGGCTAAAACCTTCCAAAATGGACTTACAATATCAATGCAAAACTACCTAGCGGCTATACCTTACAAATTAAATAATAATATCAAATTCAATCTAGCAGAGAACAACATGGATTTTACGATAAATCATTCAACTCTTTTACAATCTTTTACAATCTGCAAATATATTCTACTACTATTGTTATAAGCTAATAATAACTACATTATCTTGCTAATGCAAAGATAAATGTGAAAATGACATCATGAAAACTGAATTCACTTACAGAAATTGATGACTTCAAACTATATAATTACACCTTCAGAAATGTATGGAAGCTCACAAGGGATACTGCAACCCAAATAATATGAAGATTGTATTTTGGCAAGGCTTGAGTCTGACCTATGGCCACTCAAGAAAATATCATAACAGTAGTAAATGGTGTGAATCTCTTTTCTTTAAAAGTACAGCATCAACAATATAGATTTAGACCTTTAAATGTTAAGCAACTCCTTGTACAATGATCAAGTAAAGTTGAATGCCTACCTTAAAATGTTATGGCCTCTTAAAGATACAGTGGGCCCCAAATGAGCAATCAAATAATTATCAAATGAGTCATCCATAATAATAGGCTTTAAAGATGTCTAGCGGGAAATGGTGATAAATTTTCAAATATAAATGATTTGAATATATATATATATATATATATATATATATATATATATATATATATATATATATATACGAAAAAGGCAACAATATAAAATCAAAATGTGGTATGGCTGGATAGGTGATAAACATAACACCAAATATAAATATTGCAACTCCTACCATGTATGGCTAGTATGTGTAATGCCCCATTCCTAAGTATGTTCAGCATGGTGACCATTTGCCTACTCAAGGGGTTCCATAGGCTAATGAGCTACAGTTAGGGGACTCATGGTGACAATTTAATCCAACTTATTCGATGATGAAATGTGTTGCATTGAGCCCAATCAATTGTGATTTGCATAACACCCTTTTCTGGAGTGAATTCAGACAAATTTGTTTGTATTTACTATTTTTAGTGACTGTGATGTCCCAACCTAAATGTTGTGGTGGTGCAGATTCTTATTGGGCGTGTACCCAAGGTTGGGACCCACCCACGATCGAGCAACCACGTGTCCACAAGGGCGTTGACCTGCTGAATGGAACAAAAGCCCCACACTTAATGCTAGTGGGTGCCATTCACCACTAGTTTGAGCTTTTGGCATGGTGGTTGCTTTGCTTGGTATCAGAGCCTAAAATCCTACCAGCCTATAGGGTATGTACACCAGTGATAGAGAAAAACATTATGCTGACAAAGAAAACAAAAGGAAACAATTTCAACTTCCAAATCCATACCCTATTGAAGAAACATTTTCTACTGCATTGGCAGCCCAACAATTAGGGAAAGGTGTACAGGAAGTCAAAACCATGAGTAGTTCTAAAAGTCCTGAAGTGCACAAGAATATACCTAGAGGGGGGGGGTAAATTAGTATATTAACAAACTTTTACTTCTTGAACTTTATTCACAAGCATATAACATATCTCATAAACATATTCATTGTGTATTATTATTCACATGAGATCTAACTACTATGAACGCAAATAGAACACAAGATGTATACATGAAAACCCTTACGAGAGAAAACTAGGGCAATAGATGCTTTTATAAATATCTTCTTTTACAATGTTTGTAGGCACCAACCCCAACGTTTGTGAGCACCAACCCACTGAAAGCACCAACTCCCAAATCTGATTTTGAGCACCAACCCACTGAAAGCACCAACTCCCAAATCTGATTTTGAGCACCAACCCACTAGAAGCACCAACTCCCAAATCTAAATTTTGTGAGCACCAACTCCCAAATCTAAATTTTGTGAGCACCAACTCCCACTTTAGAATTCGTGAGCACCAACTCACTTCACATAAATCTGATTTTCCACCTTGAACATATTCAATGTGTATTATTATTCACATATCTCCCAACTCCCAAATCTGATTTTGTGAGCACCAACCCACTAGAAGCACCAACTCCCAAATCTAAATTTTGTGAGCACCAACCCACTGGAAGCACCAACTCCCACTTCAGAATTCGTGAGCACCAACTCACTTCACATAAATCTGATTTTCCACCTTGACAATGTTGCTATAACAACGGATGATGGACAACTCTTACTTCCACAAACTTTCTTCTTCAGTTTGTTATAATCTTCTGCTCAAATCCCCTATAATCTGATCATATAGCTGCCATAAAGTGATCACACTTATAAAGATTGCTTTACATGGATTTCTGTATACAATCTACTCTCCAATCTACATATACTCCTTTCTTCAAGTCTTCCACAGTACTATCATAGGTCTATCTTTAAACCTACATACTCTTCCTTCCTATATCTGCATTCCGGTTTGTTGACGTGTATTTTGTACACAATCATACACAGAATAAAATACCCAAGGGTACCTTATCCTCTCTTGAATAAAATCTCTAACTGCTGAAGATATCGCAAGAAGGATCAGTTAGGGTGACTTTAATGTTCTTTTAAGTAGGGTCTCTACGTGTGGATAAGCACCAGTGGCCGTTGTGATTGCTGTTTCATCAAGGGGTCTTACGCCAAATCCGAACTGCAGGAACCGGGTTTCCTAATACTAACAAGAGTAGGGCTTGCAAGAGATAAAGTATAATCTAATCCTAAGAATGACTCAATGTGGACGAGACTTGGCAAGATTCTACCAACTTCAATATTGCCATAAAGTAACAACTCAATTGAAATTGATGCGATCTTCTAAGGTAACAAATGATTTTTTCAATTCATCAAGGATCATAGACACTACCACAAAGGCACATGTCCAAGATACAACAATGATTGAAAGTTTAAGTGATTCAAGTTGATCCAGTTGACCACGCAAGGCGTTCCTACAATCAGCAAGAAGCTAGTGGTTTGGAAAGTGAATCTCACCGACGATCAAGTCCAACACTTTGTCCTTCAAATTAAAACACTACTTTTATTGAGAATGATTCAAGAAAATGAACAACCATGAAGATAACCACAAGAATTGCAATAAAATACCATAACTTCAATACTTTATTGATCTCAAAGCCATCATGAACAACAATTGTTTGAAATTCCTTCTTCAAAGCTCAATCTTGCTACAAAATACTTGCTTCTATCAAATTGCTAATCTCTAATCACTAATGCTGATATCTAATCTCTAGTTTCTAGTTACAAAATGAAAAGAAATGAGGGTATATATAGCATCCTCAATTACAATGAACGGTCCAGATCAAAATAAGATCAATGGCCAAGATTATGACACCTAAACCCTAATTAGGGTTTATTACAAATAGCCCCCTTTTTACTGAACAATATTAAATAAATAGCCAAATATTAAATTTGGCACGAAAATCTAGGAGACATAGACCAATGACAATTAAGGTGCCACATCATCTATAACAACCTCTCATCTAGAATCTTATTCCTTTTCCAATGCTCCTTTTTAGCATATGCAATGAATCTAGACATGATTCCTTCGATCTCAGCAATTGGAATCTCGGGAAGATTCTTCATTCATTCCTCCAAGTGGATGACCTGATCGAAAGCCCTGAGAAGAGTAGTGTCCCATTCAGGTTCAAGTTCCTTGGTCTTCTCAATCAGGAGCATGGTAGCAAACATCTGGTCCCGTTGCTCATCTGTAATAATATTCTCATCTTTGCAAAAGATGACCTTGACTCTATCTTCTAATTCTTGCAAATCCACATCTGTCTCAACTTCGATCCTCCTGCCAAGAATAGTACGTAGTACCTCAAACACTCTGTCCTGGATCGGGTGGATAACCTCCTCAACATGATTGCATCTAGTACTGATGTCCTCGAAGAGAACTTCCTTCATCTGGAGTAACGTCGACCACTGAAGTAAACTATGAGGTCCTCCATCCATTATCTTTTCTTGTGCTAGGACCTTCCTTGATGTTTGTCTGATTACTTGCAGGACAGGAATGATAACATCTTTAGTATGAGCAAAGGCAGCTACCGTTATCATCAAGTTGTGGATGACCTCAAGAACTTGAATAGCTCGATGAATGGTCTGCATCATCCTTGTTGCAAATTCAATAGCAACTGTATGGGATTTGTCAATCCATGAGCTCATAAGCTGAACCAAACTCCTGACTCTCTCTGCCTCGCCAACTGATTCGAGGGGAAGTGCCTGCGCAGGAGATACTGCTGGATCCTGATGCCTCAAAGGCTGATTGAG
This sequence comes from Cryptomeria japonica, assembly GCF_030272615.1. Taxonomy (NCBI): domain Eukaryota; kingdom Viridiplantae; phylum Streptophyta; class Pinopsida; order Cupressales; family Cupressaceae; genus Cryptomeria; species Cryptomeria japonica. The sequence goes on along the minus strand of NC_081414.1, from coordinate 76,946,841 downwards.
ATGGCTAAAGTAGCCTCTCCAAGCACTGACCTCTCGCTCAAGCTTCCTATTCTTTTCCATTTCTTCTCTAAGCTTGTCCTTAAGTGCCTCAAATGAATCAGTGGCATCATCCAACGTCTGCTCGGCTGTGAGTGGACCAAGCTCAAATATCTCTACATCATATTCCTCTGCGAGGATCTCACCTTCATACTTGTCCACTGCTGGTGTAGCTATCTGTAATTTCCTGGATCCTGTCTCATCTCTGATCATCTTGGACATCTTAGTGGCTTTCCTCTTTTCTGTCACTCCCTAAGAATTTCCAACAAGGCTCTCTAAATCAATCACATTATCTTCGTCCTCGATCACAATCACCCTTGTTAGTCTTTCTTTTAACCAATCTGGAATGGCAGATCTTGTTTCTCTAACCTGTATCTCATTAGGCAATGTTTCTTCTTCTCTGAGAGGAGATGTTACTTCATTATCTTCCTTATCTTCATGTAGCTCATTAGCTTGGAGAGACCCACTTGGTGACCTTCGAGGTGCCTGTCCTTCTTTATCGTTCTGTACCATTGATTCCATAGACTCCTCTATCTCAAGTGTCCTCTTCTCAGGTCGAGAAGATGTGCCGGATGAACGATCTCGGTTGGCCTCTTGCTTCTTCTTGGAGGATTCTCTTTTCTTAGGTCTCTCTTTCCTCTTCGAGCCCCTTGGAGGGGGATTGCCCTCACTTACACTTCGAAGGTTGCTTTCGCTTGCATTTCTAGGATTAGGATTACCCTCACTTCTCCTTACGTTCCATGCTAAGTGATTCAATCCCGAAACAATGTCTTCTTGAATGTCGCCTATCTGCAAATTAGGTTGCACTACTTGATTCAACCCTTCATGTGGCAACACCATCGTGATTCATGATCATGCTTGAAACGTGTTCTTCTTTTTTTTTGGTAAATTTTCTGGATAGTACTGTTCCTTCGGATTACTTGGTTCAAACGGCCCTCCTTCTAGCGCCAATTCTGTTGACGTGTATTTTGTACACAATCATACACAGAATAAAATACCCAAGGGTACCTTATCCTCTCTTGAATAAAATCTCTAACTGCTGAAGATATCGCAAGAAGGATCAGTTAGGGTGACTTCAATGTTCTTTTAAGTAGGGTCTCTACGTGTGGATAAGCACCAGTGGCCGTTGTGACTGCTGTTTCATCAAGGGGTCTTACGCTAAATCCGAACTGCAGGAACAGGGTTTCCTAATACTAACAAGCTCTCAAAAAAGATCAAAAGAGTAGGGCTTGCAAGAGATAAAGTCTAATCTAATCCTAAGAATGACTCAATGTGGATGAGACTTGGCAAGATTCTACCAACTTCAATATTGCCATAAAGTAACAACTCAATTGAAATTGATGCGATCTTCTAAGGTAACAAATGATTTTTTCAATTCATCAAGGATCATCCAAGAGATTCATCACAAAGTCTTCTATCTGAAACTCATGCTTATATTTTCTTCCGACTGTCTCCTCTATATACCCATATGGATCAAAGCTCTCTCTCAAGGCAAAGAATGAAAATGAATATAAAGCTAACTCTTTCTCTGCATCATCCATGGCTAGAGCATTAGGACATACCTCAACTGAATTCCCCAATATGATAGGCACAGGAACTCCATTTCCATGTCTATGTCTGAATGCTTTCACATAAGCGGCCAACTGTCTTGTTACCTCAAGTAACACTATTCTATCTGTCGGATATCTCGGCAACATGTAGGGAGGTGAAGGACATCCATGAACTCTAATATATGTAAACTTCTGAAATTGGATGAACCAAGCACCGTACCTCTTTACAAGCTCTTGTGCATCCTGAGATAGCCAGTTGTGAATCCCGCCTTGCAATGTCCTGGTGATGTTCATCGTGAATGTATCATTGACTAACTTGTAGTTACTTCCTGGCGGATGATGCAAGTGAACATAGGAATCACAAACTCTGACTTCCCTGGGCCCTCTTCCAATCACTCCCCTGTGAGGTAGTCCTACATACTCAAAGCTCCTGATCAAGGCATATATGATGTATGAACTCATGTGGAAAGACTTGGTAGCCTTCAATCTCCTTAACTGTACGTCCAAGCAATGGCTAATCATTCTAGCCCAATGGATTGTTCCTTTTCCCTGAACTATCACTTGGATGAAGTAGAACATCCACTTCTCAAAATAGAAGGCTTGAGGAGCCCCTGTAACTTGGTTGAGCAGTGTTATCAAATCTCTGTACTCCTCCTGGAAGTCAATCCTATGTGGTGCGTTCGGGATCTTGCTCAGGCGAGGATGACTCTTGAGTAACCAGTTCTTATTGATGATGCTTAGGCAAGTGTCTGGATCATCTTCGTACATGGACCTGGCTCCTTCTAAGCTTTTATAAATCATATCTTTATGTTCTGGCAAGTGAAGAGCTTCACTGATAGCTTCCTCTGAAAGATAAGCAAAAGTGTCTCCTTCCTTGGACACTATCGATCTGGACTGTGGATCATAATGGTGAGCACACTCGATCATCAACTCATGGCACTGGATTGCCGGAGGGAAGTCGGCCGCCTTAATGATACCACTTTCAATTATTCTCCTTGCGACAGGTGACGGCTTGCCAATGTAAGGGACCTCTCGAAACTTCTTGGTATTGAAATTCCCCAAGTTGGTATCTCCAATGTTACTCCACTTCGACACGATCTTGGTCTCCAATTCTTCGTTCTTCTGATCTTCCTTCATGAGAGCTGGACGACTGGTGGATGCTCCCGCCTTTGGGGTCGCCATTGTAACCCCTACACAACATTTCATAATTAGAAATAGATTTTGCAATGTATAAACATAAATTAGATTAAAGATTTGAATTTAGGAAACTTCATGATAAGTCCTTGAGTTATCATTTCCTAAATACGATTGAGCTACTGGAAATTCAAAATTTCAAAATTCAAAATTTAGATCAATATTCAAAATTCAAGACAAGGGAAGACTTCGCCATACCTCACTTGAGAGCTAACTCTAAAAATGCAAAATAAGGAAATCGCCTAGGCAAAAAAATCAAAATTTGAAGTATCAATGCGATCCTCCTCTAGCAAAGGCGCCTTCCTTGTTAACTTCGCCAACTTGTGGGGTCTTCAACGTCTTGATGGCAAATTCGCTCCACTTGAACACAAACCAAGTTTGCACTCCCCTTTGAATGGAAATTTCGCACCTCTCCTTGATGAAATTCGCACCTTGTAATTGTCTTCTCCAAATCGCATGCAAAGGATGATTGAATGATGTTTTAAAATGCCATATCACACCCCCTTTATATAAGCGCTTACCTCCTCAATTACCTCTAGGCCGACTTTTGGAAATAAGGCAAAATAAAAACAAATTTTAAATAAAAATCAAGGCCGACTTTTTTTAAAATATGGAAAATAAAACCCAAGCGCCCCAATTTATTTATTTAAAATAATAATTAATTAATTTAATGCCTTCGTATTTAATAGTTTCGATTTAAAAGACAAAATTAATTAATTAAATGTCTTGTGCGCACTTATTAAATGCCCATTTTATCGAAATTTAGCATTTGAAATAATTTGAAAATAATGTTAGCGCCAAAACATGGGAGATGTAAGGGGTACAAACCACATCACTCTGGTCCCTGGGAGAGGGACAGGAGCGATCTAGCATTTTGCTCTTGAATTTCTCGCCTTTTACGTTCAAAATCGCTTCCTCCACGTTGAAACTGGCATCTACATTGGGAATCTCGAGCTTGATCTATTCAATTTTGTAGATGAATGCCTCTTAAGATCATTATCGCCCTGGTACCTGACTGAGGGACAGGAGCGATCTTGCATTTACTCCTTGGTCCTTGCCTCCTTAATCACCAATTTATATCACAAGGCAAGTAACAACTTTATTCTTTCATTCCACGCATACTTACTTGTCCTTTACAAAGCAAATTTGATATTTGAGTGAATATCGCCCTGGTCCCTTGGTGAGGGACAGGAGCGAACTTTGAATTCTAGCTCAAATTTGTCATCTTTTATCATTAACTCCTTGTTCATCACCTTTCAAATGACATTTCGGATCTTGTGTAACCTTGCTTTGATGTGATCTAGGAAGAAAAATGATTGATTTTATGAATATCGCCCTGGTCCTTGACTGAAGGACAGGAGCGAACTTTAGTCTATGGCACAAATCCTCCATCATATTGATATCAAATTGTCTTCAAGGCGTAAAATGATGTCCTTTATTCCTTCTTGAACGTATGAAATGGGAGTGACATTCAACATTTAAGCACGTTTGACTATTTCGCTCTGGTCCCTTAGTGAGGGACAGGAGCGAACTTGGGTAATTTCATCAATTTCCATGGTCCTTGCAACTTTGTTCTTCTTCGAGGCGTTCCAAACATCATTGCCACCTTGTACCTTGGCTTGGAGTGGTTTAAACTTGGAGGAGAATATTAAATAGCCTTGACTTCGCCCTGGTCCTTGACTGAAGGACAGGAGCGAACTTTCACTTGTAAGCTCATTCGTGCTTTGCCAACGTTTAAAACTATCTTCAACGGATCCGCTATGCTCCCCTTCGTTCACCCTTGCCATGGAATTCGTTTCAACTTGGCAAGAAATTTGTCTAAGGAAGAAATCGCTCTGGTCCTTGACTGAGGGACAAGAGCGCCTAGGACAATATGGGCTTCACTTGGCGTTTTACAATCTTCAATGGGTTCGTTACGCCTCCTTTGCTTGCCTCAAACTTAACACTCACTTGATCTTTGCCCAAAACTTGTTTTATAAGGAAAATCGCTCTAGTCCCTGGGAGAGGGACGGGAGCTATCACTAAAATTCGCCCTGGTCCCTGGGAGAGGGACAGGAGCGATTTTGCTTCTAGGGCCAATTTTCCTCATTATGGTACTTTCAAGTTATATTCAACTGATAAGATGTACTTCCTTTGTTCTTCTCAAATCGCGAAATCATTCAAATCTTTCAAGGACAAGGCAATTTTGGATTTCAAGCTCCGGTCCTTCAGTGAGGGACAGGAGCGATTTTTGTTCCTGGCACATTTCCTTGTTTGCAAATTTCTTCAAATTATATTCAATGGACAGAACATGCCCTCCTTTATATCTTCCAATCCAAAAATCGTCTTGATCTTGCAAGGACAGTGAAATTTTGAGAAACAAGCTCCGGTCCTTCAGTGAGGGACAGGAGCGATTTTTTGTCCTTGAGGGCAAAAGTTCAACTTCTTATTGCAAACGGCTAAATCCTGGCACTCTATCATGTTGATTTCACCTTCCATCGCGTCCTTGACGCTTCAATTTGATCAAAATGAGGTCAAAATGGTCTAAGTAAGTCATTTCGCCCTGGTCCTTGACTGAAGGACAGGAGCGATTTGGCCTTAAACTTTAAAAATTTGCGATTTTGAGTCTCAAAAATCTTTCAAAACCTCCAATTCGTGTTCAACTGCATCTCCTGGTGACCCTGCACAAGACAAATGAAATAAATTAATAACCAAGATGCATAAAATATCATTTTCGCCCTGGTCCCTGACTGAGGGACAGGAGCGAACTTGCTTCCATAGGCCAAAATACCAAGATTTTAAGACTTCGGTCACTTCACAAGGCAAAATTAAGCTATTTCCAATGCCTAGGATCAATTATCAAAATTTCCAAAGTTTGGTCAAAATCACAAAAAAAATCACAATTCCATCATCAACACTTAGGCAAAAATTCGGACTTGCATTCAAAATTCCGACTGAACCTAGACAGACTCACCTGACTCCTGACAATTTACCCTATTTCAAAATTGCATCTCACGAGAGGAAGCTCAACAATCTCTCAAAATTGGACTGGACTTTGGCTTAAAATCATCGAAACGGAAACCCTAAGGCTTAACCCTGGTCCAGACGACTGACTCACCTACTCAAAACCCTAAAAGCAGAGAGAGAAACAGGCTAAACCGAGCAAAAAGAGGGGGTCTCCATTTTAATGGGGCGATGTGTGAAATGGTCACAACACGGTTCTTTTAATATTCTTCTTTTAATTCTTTATATGCGGATCTGAATATATATATTTTATCTTTTTATTCTTCACACACTCCACCTTTATTTATTTCTAATTCCCAACTCTATTATTATGTGTCTCATTTATCTTGAAGAGACACATCTTATTACAAAAGACATCTCTTTGAGAAGAGACATTTCTACTTAATAGCCACCGCTTCATTTGCAATACATTAATCATTTTGTTTGATACAGATCAGACCCCTTCAAAATATTTTCGGTTTATGTTTTGACCAAGTTATACACTTACCACATGAATTCTTTTGTCCACATCCTCCTTGTGAATGAGTTTTGCCCACGTCTACTGTATTCTCACTATACTTCCTTTAACAAATCGCTGACTTATAAAACAATTCCTTATTATTAATATTTGGTATCGCAATCGATATTGTGGTCTTATCATAACTTCTTGTTGTAATCTTTGACCATGAATCGCTGATAATAAGTCATATATGGATATCGCTGTTCTGTGTATGGGCCTCATAATATGATTGTTGTTCCAGAACTGATTATTTAGAAAACATAATCTCTGAATTTTCTTTGATCACTGACTTTGATAATTACGTAGCTTGTTTATAGAATCAGTCCTACTTAGTAGACATCGACTCCTTCCAAATTAGTGCCACTGTGGCCATGGTTTTGTTAGTTATGAATAATACGTGAATATCTATCTTCCTCTTTCTTCAAGGTTCCTTATTTCTTCACTTTCATTGACTATGATTGTTTGTTCGGCCTTTCATTTATATATAGTACATTTATTCATTTTATGGTCAACATTAGACAATATCGACTCCTTTATATTAATGTCGTGATTGTGAGTTCCTTTCCAACTCAACCCGATGATTGCTGTGTGAAGGTTCATCTAATTATATCAACTCTTATCAATAACCTTTCACAAATATCTGCTATTAGCAATAAATCTGAGGGCTTTAGATCTGATCTTGTATGCCGATGAGAAAATGCAGATCCTTGTATGGTTTGCTGTCCCTGTACACTATCTTAAGATACCTGCGTTCCAGTTGATTTGGGTCTGCTTTCATAAAGATTCTTATCACCTGAATGTGACTGAATTCTGATATCGATTTGCCTTGGTCTATCTTCATATAAATCGAATTTGTTAATTTTTCATACATTACTTAATAACATCGGTCAAAAACTTATAATCTTGCAGACTGGATCTCTGTTTATTCATTGTATTATCATCACATTCTTAGCAGAATATATTGCACTTGCTCAAACCTTTGGATCGCCTTTGCTAGATGACAATCACTATCTTCGTTTATTAACATACACAAATCAATCGCTGTTTTTAAACAATATGATATGCATCATTCTCAGCATAAACTCAGTCAAAATCTGCATCACCTCTCGATCCAAATGGTACTGCTTTGTGTTTGTTGAATAATTTTCGAAACCACCTTTGATGTAGGAGCACCGGTCTAGTTCTTATTGGTTGGGCAGTTTTCAGTGGAGTTGCTTGAGAGCATGGCATTTCTTCATGTCTAAGTGTTTAGCATTGTGGTTTTGGGTTTATGCCCTTGTGTTCTTGGTCGTTGTTGTGTTCGAGTTTAATAGCTTTTGGCTTTGTTTCCGGTGAGATGTGGATTCCGGTATTGTCCCGGTTGATGTGTTCTTACCGGTTAGCCTGGTTGTATGTTGAGCGAAGATGATTTCGGCTTGTGGTTGATCCCCGTGACTTGCGGATCGTTTGAGGTGTTGCTTTGGGCCTTGGCCGGTATTCCCAGAGGTTTGTGCATCGTTTTGTGTTATTGTTCTTAAGTGATTGAGCCGAAATGTTACCGTTGCACGTTTCATGAACTGGTTGGTCTTTGGGCCGACTTGATTAAGTTATAATTATTTGTGGGCAGTATATATATGGAAGCTTGTGAATCATTTGAGACAACAGCGAAGTTAGAAGATTGAAGACAGAGCATTGAGATTGAGAGAAGATGTAGAACCGGCAAGATTCTAATCCGGTAGGACTAAGGCCGGAAGGCTAAGGTCCGGATTAGGATAGAACCGGTAGACTAATTATCGGAAGCTGATTTGATATGAGGATGATCTGTAGATCTTGTAATTGCATTTATAAGCATTGTTTGTATCATGGACTACGATCCAGCGTGTGGCATGTATAATTTTCCAAATTGTAATAAGATTCATTCACATTGTTTACCGGTTATGTCTTCTGTGTTGTTACCGGTTGTTCTTTCTATTGTTTTTGGCATCTTGTTACCGGTTACCGGTATGCTTTGCATGGTTTATGTGTTTAGTTGCAAGGTTGGGTTGTCCTTCATTAGATCTCCCTGCCTTGACTGTGTCAAATGGTATCAGAGCTGGTTCATGAACTTGTTGTTGGACAGAGTGTTGTTTGTGTATCGGTTGGTTGGAGAGAAGATTGAGGCAACTTGTAGACTTGATCAGATCGACGAATGTGAGGCAGAGCAAGGTTTGTAGGTAGACCGTTGATCCTAGAGCTTGAGCTTGAGGCAGTTAGTGGGTGGAGACTTGAACAAATCGTCGATTGAGGTAGACTGCAGTTTGTACCAGTAGATTGTCGTGGAGAGGCAATCGGAAGTTGTGGTTAGATCGTCGAATCCCCTGAGGCAGTTGCAAGTACCTACTGACCGATCGCCAAACCAAATCAAGTGATGGGACTCACTTTTCAATTAACCTCGAGAGTCTGATGCAGGAGCACCGGTCTAGTTCTTATCGGTTGGGCAGTTTTCAGTGGAGTTGCTTGAGAGCATGGCATTTCTTCATGTCTGAGTGTTTAGCATTGTGGTTTTGGGTTTATGCCCTTGTGTTCTTGGTCGTTGTTGTGTTCGAGTTTCATAGCTTTTGGCTTTGTTTTCAGTAAGATGTGGATTTCGGTATTGTCCCGGTTGGTGTGTTCTTACCGGTTAGCCTAGTTGTATGTTGAGCGAAGATGATTTCGGGTTGCAGTTGATCCCCGTGACTTGCGGATCTTTTGAGGTGTTGCTTTGGGCCTTGGCCGGTATTCCCAAAGGTCTGTGCATCGTTTTTGTGTTATTGTTCTTAAGTAATTGAGCCGACATGTTACCGTTGCATGTTTCATGAATCGGTTGGTCTTTGGGCCGACTTGATTAAGTTGTAATTATTTGTGGGCGGTATATATATGGAGGCTTGTGAATCATTTGAGACAACAACGAAGTTAGAAGATTGAAGATGGAGCATTGAGATTGAGCAAAGATGTAGAACCGGTAGGATTCTGGTCCGGTAGGGCTGAGGTCCGGATTAGGATAGAACCATTAGACTGGTTACCAGAAGCCGATTTGATATGAAGATGATCTGCGGATCTTGTAATTGCATTATAAGCATTGTTTGTATCCCGGACTGCGATCCAGCATGTGGCATGTATGATTTTCCAAATTTGTAATGGACACCCCGGAATGCCCAAAAACCATACCAACTGCTGCTAGGAATTTTATCAAACAGTTTGCATCCAACTCCTTATTTCTTTGTTTAATGTTTTAAATTCCCTTATGGCTCCAGAAATGAAATGTTTGTTTGTTTTATATGGAATTGAAATCACAGAATATGAACAAGAATGAAACTACAATAATATGCAACTGGAAATTGAACTACTGCTGATATGATATTATTTTTAGAATTAATCAAATACATAGCAGATTTTTCAACTCACTAAATACTTCAGCAATAATGCTCCATCAAATGTTTTCCAATCTTGCTGCTACAATGACATGAATAGTGCTGCGTGAATAGTGTCACGTGACTAGTGCCGCGTGAATAGTGCTGCATGAATAGTGCCCACGTGAATAGTGTTGCGGCCTGTAGCTGGAAATACACCCAAATAGTGTTGCTGCCTATAGCTAGAAATGCACCCAAAATGCACCCAATCTGCCTGTTAATGAAGCTGAAAGCAATGGATTCCAAAGGCCAAACCCCAAGGGAATGATGTCTAGAATGTCACACGAGAGGATAGATGTCCTCTAATGCCAAGAAAGGATCTGCAACTCACACATCAATTTCTTCTCACATTCAACATGCTGAATGAAGCCACAAAAGCTTCCTTTTATTCTTTCTCCAAGGGTCGACCCAACTCACTTAAGCAATGTGGGATAAAACATGTGCAATATAAAACATATTAAAATATTCACTTATGTCTCCCTTGGATGCCCCTTTGATTTGCACACATCCCCATAAAATAAATATTAAAGTAACAGTTTAATATTTTACAATTAAATTAAATGTTACTTTAATAACACTTCAGGCATTAAAATATACTAGCAATCGGACTCCGAATAGCGCGACTGATAACTCGTCGGAAAGCTCTCGCCAAGGAGTATCGAATCCAATCACCAGAACTAGCTTCCGTTGTGTCCTGTTGACTTACTAAAAATAGTAAGTATGCCTGAAACTAAGTAATCAACTCCGTTTTGGCTTGAACTGGAAATGACTAGGCCAAAACACTCCAGGATCCCTTTAAACCCTTCGTTAGCCCTCGGGACCATGTAGAGCTAGGCTAACGCACATATGGTTGGTCAACTGCTAAAGTGGGGACATTACAAAATTGTAATAAGATTCATTCACATTATTTACCGGTTATGTCTTATGTGTTGTTACCGGTTGTTCTTTCTGCTGTTTTTGGCACCTTGTTATTGGTATGCTTTGCATGGTTTATGTGTTTGGCTACAAGGTTGGGTTGTCCTTCATTGGATCTCCATGCCTTGACTGCGTCAACCTTTCTCCACAAGCCAAACTCAGCCATAACCAAATTGTGTAGCCACAGCTTATAGGCACTGTATTTGTTATTTATAGACACAAGCTTTGATTTATTAATCATTGTTTTCCAAAAACATCAACCCCTTTCTGATATAACACACAAAACATGGTGAATGATATCTATTCTAACATGTTATTTCCTTTTTAACATCAAGGAAATTATTTGACAACCTTGCTCATACACTTGACATCAGATGATAAACCTCATCTCTAGTTCTTTGACATCAATGACATTATCAATTCAAACAAACTTGTTCATATGCTTGACATCAATGACAACATTTCCAACAAGTCCACCCCACAGAACTGAAAGAAGAATTGACCTTGACAGTATGCAAAACATGTTGAACGATCTAGCATAAGGACAACAACAACTGATGCAGCATTTTATGCAATCCCAACAACAGTTAATTACAGCCATTGGCCAGATGACTTAAAACATGAATGCTCTGTAAGTAAATCAAAACAATATAGGAGAGGCTAGTAATGGAGGCAACGATGCTCCTAGAAGGGCTAGTACAGGGGGTTTCTAATAGACCTTTTCAGCCTACATTTGCACCTAGAGAGGAAGGGGAAGCATTACAACATGAGGAAGAGCAGCCTTTGGCAAATGAGGTTGTAGAAGTCTGACGAATACAACTCGCTGCCACATGCAATCAGAAATGAGAGTACACTCAACCAATACATGAATCAGCGGAGAGAAAGAAAAGGTCTCAACATGGGCATAGGTCACGTGGGCCACAAAGAGAATATCAACATGCCTTGACAAAAGTCACTCTTGCTGCTTTCTATGGTAGTAATGGTACAGCCCGAGCATGGATACATAAATTGGACACCTTCTTGAATTTGAGACCAATGCCGGAGTTTGAAGCAATTAAGTTTGCTACATTACATTTGGAGGGTGCAGCATATGATTGGTGGCAACATGGATTGGTGACACAAAATCATGCACTAATTCAATCCTATGAAGAATTTAGCAGCAAATTAATGGCTTGTTTTGACAGGAAGGATGTTGAGGAGTATTTTAGAGAGTTAATCTTAATCGAACAACATGGGGACGTGGATAGTTATATCAATGAATTTCAGAAGGTGGCAGTCATGGTTCTTGATATTTCCAAAAGGAGAGTGGTGATGTTATTTACTAAAGGGTTAAATTATAATTTGAGAGGGTTGGGAAAGGCATTCAAGCCTAATACTCTATGAGAAGGCCCTGTAGCCCCAATGGATGAGTTTCAAGAACAATAAACCATTCAAGAAACATTTCAATCAGCCTCAGATCACTCCACCTAAGATGGATTTTAAAACCAGGAATGAATTATGCAAGAAGAAATTATGTTTTTCTTGTAAGGAACCATGGGAACCTAGTCATAGTTACCTGAGAAAAGGCAAAGCGCATTACATTGATGTTACTTCAAATATTGAAGAGGAAGTAACATATACTAGTTCAGAGAGTGAACCTGAGATGTAGGTAGAACTTGACCATGGCAATGCAGAAAATGTTACATAAAGTACTATCACTACCCTATCAGGAGTTCCGAAATACCACCCTTTCATAATTAGAGGAGCCTTGCAGGAATAGTGAGTAGCTTGGTTGATAGTGGAGCCACCCATAATTTCATTGACGAGAGTCTCATGGCAAAAAGGGGGCTAGAGGTTGAGGACTTTTTGGTTTCAATGTTATGGTAGCTGATGGATTTAAAATGAATTACACTAAGAAAGTTTCACAGTTGAGTATCCATATGGGTGAATATGCAATCATAGATGATTTCTACATAGTTGGAATTGGTGATATTGATGTGGTTCTAGGAGTTCAATCTTTAGGCAGGTACAATCAGGACTTTCAGAGAATAGAATTGGAGTTCATATCAGATTGGAAGAAGGTAGTATTGAGAGCATTGGCAGATGGTGCACCCAAAGTAATTTCTGCTAAGCGGATAGAGGCATTATTTCATCATGAGGAGGTTGCTTGGGCAGCCCAATGTTTTGTGTCTTCCAAATCTACTCCCAATGATGACAGGCACTATCCTGTGGATGTACAGACAATATTGGATAAGCATAGTGTTGTATTTGAAATATTCCACCAAGCAAACCTCTAGATCATGGGTTTGAGCATGTGATAGAGTTGGAAGAGGGTGCTAAGCCTATTATCACCACTCCATACCGTCATCCCAAAAGCTTCAAGGATGAAATTGAAAAAAAAATTAAGTAACTATTGATAATGGAACACATAAGACCCAACTCCGGTCCTTTTGCATCTTTTGTGCTTTTAGTCAAGAAGGATGGCACGATGAGGATGTGCATCAATTATCGTGCCTTAAATAAGAAGATCATAAAGAACAAATATCCCATACCCAGGATTGATGAGTTGTTGGATGAACTTCGCAAAGTAGTCTACTTTTCCAAAATCAATTTACATTTAGGGATCACCAAACTAGAGTCCATGCAAAGGATGTGCATAAGACAGCATTCAAATGCCATTACGGACATTGTGAATTTTTTGTTATGTCCTTTGAACTTACTAACGCACCTACGACATTTCAATCCTGCATGAATCACACATATTCAATAAGCACCTACAGAAAAAAGTGTTGAGTGTTTTTTGATGATATCTTGGTATACAGTAAAACATGGGATGACCACCTCAAACACATTGATGAGGTGTTGGGTATTATGGAGGCATAATCTCTATTTGCTGGTTTTGAGCACGATGCAGATTTTCCTTTAATGACTTAAGGATGCCCTAACTATCTTGTATTAATTCTTTTTCTTTGGGTGCTCTGCTATCATCAAATGCTACATCTACAAAGGACATTGCATCGTAGCCATACAAAGCTCTGAAAGGTGACATACCTATAGACATATGATAAGTTGTATTGTAGCAACCATACAGGAAATCTACTTTAAAATGAAGTGGTGTGGAAAAGTTGAAACCCAAATTCTATGGGCCTTATAGGATTGTCCGACGCATTAATGAAGTGGCATATGAATAGGAGTTACCTGAAAGCAGCAAAATCCATAATGTATTTCACGTTTCTTGTCTTAAAAAGGTTGTAGGACAGCACACCACACCATTACTAGAGCTTTCACCTTTGGATGAGGAGGGTAAATTGATATTGGTGTCGGAATTTGTTTTAGATGTGAGGAAGTGCAAGCTACAAAGCTATTAATATTATAGTTTCCTAAGTTATTAATGCTCAATAATGTAATATATTGTATTTTTAGTTTCTTATTAGAAACTTTCTATTTTGTATTTCTTTGTAATTCTTTATAATGATCTTCATGATCATTCGTAAATACAACAATCATTTTTTACCAAATTACTTTCATAATATGGTATCAGAGCCTTGGTTATTTTCGAAATAATTTTTCAATTAAAAATTCGTCACAAATTTTTTAACAGTTTTTTTGAAAAATTTCTTTGTTTATTCGAAATTGCTACTGGTTCATGTGGATTGGTCGAGGGTTTTTTCGCATCATTCTTTTTGCTCTTCGTGAATAGTGACGTGATTTAAAATCGTGTTTTGTCTTCTGCAGTCTATTTCCGCGATTTTGTTTTTTGGCAGATCGTTTTGGCTATGGCTACTAGGGTTTTCAGCTATTTTCTGGCTATTTTCTGCCCTCTCCCACGTCCTGTCTCTCCTGCATTTCGCGCAACCACGCGATGCGATTTTTTTCAGCCATTTTTTGACAAAAATCTGCATTTTCGACAAGGATTTTTACCCTTCAGATCAAGTCGAAATTTTTTTCTGATTGCAGATTCTTGGTGGGTTTTTTGAGAGCTCAACTGGGTTGTTTTCATAATTTTGTGGGTGCATCGTTTTCCGTGCCTCAAATTTCGTGCCAACGGATTTCGATTCTGACTTCATATTCTTTCTAGGTTTTTTACAAGGATTTCTGTGTTGTCTTCGAATATTTCTAGGTCAGCCGAATTTTTTCTTGAAATCCTTGCCAGCAGTACTTCATAATTTTTTTCAAGTTTGTACCTGTATCTGCCTTTGTTTTCTGCATTGGGATTTGTGCTTTGTATTCCGTGCTATCGCCTCTTCCCTAATTTTTCGTTTTTCATGCATTGAGAAACGTGCAAGATGGCATCATTGACTAACTTGATGTTGGAAGGCAGTCAGCAATTTAATGGCAAAAATTATAACACCTGGAAGCAGCGCATGCTGACAATCTTCGAATATTGCCGCCTAGATGATCTTGTCTTGGGAAAAGAATCTCGTCCTTCTGCAACCGGAGCCGATCAAGACAAATTTGATGACCGCAATAGGGAAGTTGTCATGTTTCTCAAGCTCTCTGTCACAGATGACCAGCTACCTCAGATTCCTTCTGGTCAATCAACCTCAAGAATTTGGAAGCATCTAAAGGAGTTGCATGAGACATCTGACAAAAGCCGAGCGTTCTTCTTGAAGAACCAGTTGTTCTCCATCATGATGGATGAACGCATGTCCTTACAGGAGCATCTCACGAAGATTAAGGGCATTTGAGATCAGCTCGACGCTATTGGTCAAAAAATGGAGGAAGAGGATATGGTAGTCACAACCCTCAAAAGTCTACCAAAATCCTATGAGCACTTCATAGAGACTCTCAACATTATGTCTACGAATGTTGATCTGAAATTTCCAGAGTTATGCACCAAACTTCTATAGTAGGATCGCTGGAAACAACAATTTGGTAGCGGTGCCACTTCATCCTCCTCTGAGCAAAAATTTGCAGCCAAATTCTTTCACAAGGATAAAGGCAAATTTCAGTCATCTCAGTTCTCTCAGTCGAAGGGTTTCTAGTCAGTCACAGGAAGGCTCGAAAAAGAAGAAGGTTCAATGCAATTATTGTCTCACAAATATGGCCATCTAATTAAGGATTGTCGCACTCGGATAGCTTCCAAATAGCAGAAGCAGGGAGGGTCTCAGCCTAAAGCCAATGTCGCTGAGCACACAGAGCAGAAAGAGTCCGCCTTTTATGCCTTCATGGCTAAAAGACCTGCAGACCATGTGAAATCTTCTGCTTGGTATATTGATTTTGGTGCTTCTCGGCATTTCACTCACAGGCATGATTGGTTTACAGAATTTACTCCCTATACTGATTCAGTTATTTTTGGAGGAGGTGAGGAGTACACCGTTGTTGGCAAGGGCAACGTTTAGATACAATTTGGTGGGAGGAATCTCATATTCCTTAATGTGTACTACATTCCTAGCATGGATTTGAACCTTCTCTCTGTGAGTAAGATTATGTGGCATTCTCCTCAGCTTGATGTCATCTTCAGTGCACATAAGTGTTCTATTGTTGATTGTGCGACACGCACTACAGTTGTTGTTGGTATTGAGGATCATGGTCTTTATAGACTTGTGGATACAGGTGATTCTCTTGAGCATGCCTTCGTAGCAAAATCCTCCTCTATCTCTCGTCTATGGCATCAGTGATATGGTCACCTGAACATTCATTATCTTGCTCAGCTTGTTCGGGAAGATTTAGTACATGGCTTACCTGAAATTCAAACTCAAAATCAGCGAGTTTGTGATGCTTGTCAGGCTGGGAAGCAACACAGGACATCATTCAAGGATGGTGACTCATGGCAAGCATCTAAGGTACTGCAGTTGGTCCACGCTGATGTATGTGGTCCAATGAATACTACTTTTGTAACTGGGTGCAGGTATTTCTTACTTTTTGTTGATGATTATAGTCGTAAGATGTGGGTGTACTTTCTTAGACAAAAATCAGATGTGTTTCCTGTATTTCAGAAATTTAAGGCCTTGGTAGAAAAAGAGTTTGGTTGTTCTATTATTATTCTTAGGTTTGATAATGGGGGGGGGAGTTTTGTTCTATTGCTTTCTCCACTTTCCGTGATACACATGGCATAAAACGTCAGTTAACCACACCATACACCCCTCAGCAGAACGGTGTTGTAGAACGTCGTAACTGCACCGTTACAGAAATGGCTAGGTCTATGTTGGAACACAAAAATGTTCCTAAGAAGTATTGGGCAGAAGCAGTGTTTACTGCAGTCTATCTTCTTAATAGATCGCCCACTCATGTTGTTAAAGGGAAGACTCCTGAGGAAGCATGGACTGGTCGCAAACCTAGGATCAGCCATTTGAAAGTTTTTGGCACTCTTGCATATGTTTGGATTCCAGATGCCAAGCGCTCTAAAGTTGGATTCCAAGAGTCAGAAGCTCATGTTTACAGGATACAGTGACAACAATAAGGCCTACCGGTTGATTGATGTAGACACTGATCGTCTCATCTTCATTCGCGATGTTGTTTTTGATGAAGATTGAGGACCATTTCAGCTTTCCTCCTCTGAGCAGAATTCTAAGGATCCGCCTTTGAAGGCTTCTGATTTAGGTGTTCGTCTTCCATTTGGTTCACCTAATGGGAGGGATGATGAAGATTCTGTATTTGATGATGCACTACCTGAATTTCCTCCGGATGATGCTACTTCCACCTATTCCAGATCCTTTTCCACCTCTAGTTCCAGTTATTCCTCCTCCATCTGATGTTGGCACATCTCCTCTCTGACCTAAGTGGTGGGCTAAGACCATCAGTGATCTTCGTCCTGATGAGCTCATCGAGGGTAGATCTTCCAGAAATAAGGGCAAGCAACAAAATACAGTTAACTTTGCTCTCATGGCCAACATTCATAGCATTTATGAACCTCAAACTTATACCGAAGCAAAAGGGATTCCAGAGTGGGAACAGGCAATGGACGCAGAATATCAAAGCCTTTTGAAGAACAACACCTGGGTTCTCTCTAATCTTCCTCCAAGGAAGAAACCCATTAGCTGCAAATGGATCTATAAGGTCAAGTATCATGCAAATGGTACCTTGGATAAGTACAAGGCCAGATTAGTTGCTCGAGGATTCACACAAGGGGAGGGCATTGATTATGAGGAGACATTTGCTCCTACTGCTAAGATGAGTACCATTCGTCTTCTTCTCGCTATTGTAGCTCAGTTTGGATGGAAAGTCCATCAGATGGATGTTAAGAGTGCCTTCTTCAATGGTCAGTTGCAGGAAGAAGTCTACATGACGCAGCCTCCTAGTTTCAAGGCTGCCAACAAAGAACATCAAGTATGTACACTTGTTAAAGCACTCTATGGGCTTAAACAAGCTCCTCGAGCGTGGTACATTAAGATTGATCAGTACTTGGTTGCTCATGGTTTTCAGCGTTGCCCTTCTGATAGTAATTTGTATATCAAACACTCTAGTGATGATATTCTCTTTCTTGTTGTCTATGTGGATGACTTGATCATTACTGGTAGTTCAACACATTTGATTGTAGAAATCAAACAGGATCTGTGCAAGGATTTTGGTATGACAGATCTAGGGCTTCTCCATTATTGTTTAGGTGTTAAGGTTTGGCAGACTGATGCTAGCATTTTTATTTCTCAGTCTAAGTATGCCAGGAACTTGCTTGACAAGTTTCGAATGCGGGTTTGCAAACCTGCTTCCACACCTATGGAGACTAGCTTGAAGTTGTCAGCCAAGTTTGATTCTCCTCCTGTAGATGAAACACAATTCAGGCAACTAGTGGGCAGTCTCATCTATCTTACTGCTATTAGACCTGATCTCAGTTTTGTAGTGAGCTACATTTCACACTTCATGACAGCCCCCAAGGCTGATCATTGGGTAGCAGCGAAGCATGTGCTGCGTTATGTGAAAGGCACCTTTGATTATGGAATTCTTTACACTCGGAGTCATGATCCTAGCCTCAGTGGGTTCACAGATTCAAATTGGGCAGGCTTGGTTGATGATAGGAAATCAACCTCTGGATATGTGTTCAATTTAGGATCCGGTGCAGTCACTTGGACTAGTAAGAAGCAACAGGCAGTGGCTCTGTCCTCGACAGAAGCAGAATATCGGGGAGCAGTCAAGGCAGCTTGTGAGGCAATTTGGCTTCGTCGGATGCTTGTGGATATGCAAATATCTCAAGCAGGTCCGACTCCCTTGTTCTTTGACAATAAAGGAGTTCTCAAACTTGCCAAGAATTCAGTCTTCCATGAAAGAACAAAACATGTAGAGCTTCATTGTCATTACATTCAACAGTTGGTTGAAGGCGGATCCATTCGGTTGCCGTATGTTCCTACAGCGGAGCAGCAAGCCGATATTCTCACCAAGCCCCTCAGTTCAGATAAGTTTGTAAAATTTAGGGGGTCTATTGGTGTAGTTGATAGATTGAGCATTAAGGGAGGGTATTAATATTCTAGTTTCCTAAGTTATTAATGTTCAATAATGTAATATATTGTATTTTTAGTTTCTTATTAGAAACTTTCTATTTTGTATTTCTTTGTAATTCTTTATAATGATCTTCATGATCATTCATAAATACAACAATCATTTTTTACCAAATTATTTTCGTAATAAAAGCAGGGTGATAAAAAGAACATTTGATCAAATGGAGGGACTTACCTTTCAAGGACGCTACTTGGGAAGGCGAGATGATACTACACCATCCCAGTTTACATTTGCTTTAGGGCAAGCAATGCCGAGAAGGGGGGACAGTGGTGTCCTCCGAATAAAGGTGTTGAAATATTGTAATTAATTAATAAATAATAAAATGGTTCTTTACACTTTAAAAGCCATTAATTATGTAATGTCCCCAAAGGAAGTGATTAATTAATTTAATTAATTAAGTTGTCCAAATTATTATTATTTTTCATGGATAGCTTAATTAATTATTTTAATTAATAATATTAAGTTAATTATTTATAAAGTTATCAAATAAATTAAAAATTAAAAGATGACTTTATATTTAATTAATTTAATAAGGTGACTAATTAAAATTATATCATAAAGTCACTTCTAGAAGCTTCTAGAGATGGAATGAAAAAGTATAAAGGGGGATCTAACTGAAGCTTCAAGGCAGATTGGATTGGTTTTTGATATTGAATTGAGTTTTGTAGAACCACGGGGTGTCTGCAGACTATTGTCTTTGGGAACAAAAACTCCCATAGATAGCATAACTGAGGGAGTGCAAGGTCTTCCAAGGGGTTGCAACTGAGAGTGAGGGATAATCTTAGTCCTTCACATTGTGCTTATCGAGTTCATGTGAATTTCATGGTAGACATCTTTGAGGGGCATATCGGTGCATTGATTCTCATTGGGAAAGAAAGGCGATTTAAGTAGAAGACCAATTGAAGGTGGAATTTGGGAGATTGTTGGCCGAGGAGCAAGTCTGAAACAAATTGGGCTCCATCCTTCAAACCCAAGATTTTGCCATTACCTCTTAGCTGAGGCTCTAAGTCCTTCACTAGAGGTCAGCGCTAGCCTTGAGAGCATAAGGTGACACATCATAGAGAACATTTGGAGAGGAATAGTGTTGTTGCAGGAGTATTATAGATCTGAAAACAAATCGGACTGCAACCTCCATTGGTTCGATTTTGTTGATTTCTCTTTGGATAGGCATCGAACTTGGTATTTGGGAATAGCGATCTGCTTGTTGGTGGTCAGCGATTCCTTTCAGGAGTAAAGAGGAGAGTTTGGAGCAGAAATTTAATTAATATCAAATCTTATGACAGCAGCGGTGGTGATTTGGAGAGAGGGTCAATTTTGTTCATTGGAGGCTCCAAAATTTGTGATATTGCTGGTTTCTTCAATTGCCAAGCTAGGCGATTTTATCAGGTTCTTTTGGCATCAATTCTCCCTTGTAATTATCAGTTGTATGCATACTTCAATGCTGTCATGTGTCTTCAGATTACCTGAGAAGTCATTATGAGTTGCTAAGTATTTGGCACTTGTTTAGTCATTGAATGGAACCAATTATTTCATGAATAAAGGAGAATAAATTGCAGCTCATTACTTGTTGATATGTCTTTAATGATGTCAGTTTACTTGCCAAATGTTTGTCAAAATGCCACTTGGTTGTAGGTGCCTATTTGACACTGAAAATTCATCTCCATGCATTGATTAAGGTCCCAAAGAGTCATTTAAGCATCTAGATGATAATTTATGCATTGAAGTGTTTATTCTCAAGCATTGAAAGCTATCTATAATCAGTTTAATAAGAACATATCAGACTGTTAAACAACCAGTAAGCTAGAAGTTTGCAAATGAACTGTTTGACAATCTTACTTGAGCCATGAACAACATAACACGCAAGTTAACCTGCAGCCTAGAAAAAACTGCATAACACGCAGGTTATTCAGACTGTGAGTTAGAACAGCAAGTTGATAGCCAACTGTTTGTGAATATTCCTTGTATGTTCAGTCTAATAACTGCAGGGGATATTTCAAATTATGAATTAATTAATTAATAAGTGACTTGTTAAGTCACAAAAAAGTAAACAGTTAAACTATTTGAGGCTGGCAAAGATCTTTAAAGGTGGCAGAATGATGGAATTCGATATGCAGAAGAAGATCAATGAGTTGGCAACTTGAAGGTTCTGAGGATGATACCCATCAATCCCTTTAGGAGTTTGGACGAAAACCTTGTTGAATGTTCTAGATAATTGAGAGGGGTGAATCTATTATCCAATAAAACTTATTAACTTTTTCACAGAAACAAATACGGCAAATATAGATTTCAGATTGCACAACTATAAACAAATAATATCATGAAAAAAAAACACACAAGAGACACCAGATATGACGTGGAAAACCCAAGGAGTGATTTTTATAAGATGGCTCACTGTCAGAATTGCTCACTGCATGTGGGCTCACCGGCTGGCTAAAACTGCCAAAAAAAGGAGGGCTCACTGCCCAAAAGAAGAAAGAAAGAATCCACCACAAGAGGCACAACTGCCACTCTACTGCAATGCCGGAAGAAACCTTAGGCTCACTGCCACTGATACCAAATAGCATCAACAAACAACCACATTGATCAACCACTTCTCACTGCCAGAGTTACATCTTCCTTTTACAATCAACTTCCTTCTTCTTTTGATTTTTTCATTACAAGTGATCTTTATATATACTAATCACCAAAATATATCATTCAAGTCGGCCAAAGGAGATAATAAAACATAATTCAAAAATAGGTCTTCACTAAGAATTCCCACAGTGGAAAGGAATGAAAAGTAGACCATGCCAACGAGGTTACAAAGCACATTCGAACATAGATAGAGTAAACTGCCAACTAGATATGATTCGAACGTAGGTTACAAAGCACATTCTAAATGGGATATGTTTTATTCACACCGGGTGAAGGAGATATGAATCGTTGAAGCAATTTCTTCGGAGGTCGTGGTCACGATCCTATTATCGACCAACATGTCATTTCCCTAACACAGATCATATTTTGTATTACTACAACGGATCATGTGCTTTCGTTTACTATGATGTGGAGAAATGATGTTGTATAAGTCGGCTATATCCATGATCGCATCTCCTAGATAATCACCGATTATTAATTAATAAAGTTTGTCGATACTCCTAAGGTGCACGTCTAAACTTTATGTGGTTGCTACGTAATTAGTAATTTGGAAGTTTACTCTGTATTTCTGCCATAGATTGTTTACAATATTGGATGTTTACGGCATATATTAGTTTGGAATTTAGTCGGAATATTTGTAACTTGCAAAAACCACTTTGTGTACCGAAAACTTGCCAAACAAACTATAAAATATTACCTACTCATATTTATTGAAAGACTAGTATGTAGTTGAGGTCATTACAGTGACAAGATGAACATTGACTTGGTTAGTTGGCAATATTTCTATTTTAGGAATGTCAGTGGATGCAATTTATGTTGATATCTTGGCACTTAATGTTGTCCAAAGCATTTAATTTAAATAATGTTAAATATTACATAGCTTTAATGTTATTTAATTTAAATAATGTGAACTTTGCTTAAGTGGGTGCCAAGGAAATATTAAGTTGTTTTTATTAAATGAAACGTTCCTAGGTGTGGGCACCCAAAAAGGGGACACATAAGGTGATGCTAATTTCTTTAAAATATTGAACCCCAAAGTTGGGCATGGGAATTCGAGAGGCCTTTATACAATCATTTGGAGCTCATTTTGGAGTATGCTTGGATTGACATTTTGAGAACAAGTTTGACTGGATTGAACTTATTCATTCCTTTGCTTTGTAAGGACAGAAAACCTTACAGAGGACATTCTCTTTGTTAGTGAAAGATCTAGCCTAGAAGATTTGTTGGTGATTGTAATTTCCCCTTCCTAAGCCAATTCACCATGGTGGGACTGTTAGCCTATTCAATTGATTCTCGTGGGCTAATGATTAGGGTTAGGGAATCTTGGAGGCAATATCAAGTGTGATTTCATATTCTGGCAGTTGGATGACCGTAATGCTCTTTTCTAGAGCCTTTTTGGATTAATTCTTCCACACTATTTTTATTAAGTCAAATATGGGCATCAACAAAGTCAGTTGGCATGCTTGATATTTTTAGTATTGTTGGTGGGTTTGGTTTTAATGATCATCTCAACTTTTGATATAGTACAATAAGTTAATAAAGTTAAATTAAAGATTTATCTATTGCATTTTAATTTAGTTAATAAAGGGACTATAGAGGCCAATTATTAAATTAAAGGTGATTTTTTTAATGGATGGGCCTTTATTATTTAATGTTGCATTGGGAGATTAAAAAAGGAAGTGAGTTTTATTAAATAAAAGCAAAAAAAAAAATCATTCCCCAAAAATAGTGAAAAAGCAAAAAGTGGTTTTCCAAAAAAGCAATGAAAGAGCAAAAAAAAGCATTCTCGAAAAAATAGCGAAATTTTTTTATAAAAAATGTTTTAAAAAAAATAAAAATCAGCCCAAAAGCCAAAAAAAAATATAAGAGGATTGGGGCTCTCATTTGGGGATAGGTTGATTATTAATTTTGATATTGCTTCTGATTTGTGGAGATTGCTTCTTCTCTTTGGTTTGTGAGGATGGTAACCCTTGCAGGCATACAATCTGGAGAATAATTTGTTGATTTCATTTAGAGGTCACATTTGGGCATATTGGAGTCTACATTTTCAGATTTGCAAAGCTTATTGAATATCACATGTAAAAAGAATAATTTTGGAGAAGATTGAGGAGGGTATATTTTCTATTTTGCTGATTGTATCTTCTCCCTTGCTCGCCATACACTCTTTTGATGAGCGTCTACGGTTTTGAGGAGGTTACACTCACTGTTTTGGGGCATTTTGGACCTTTACTTCCTTGCACACCTTTAGTGTAGCCTTTGGAGCAGATTGTGAGGGTTGGCATTCATTTCGAAGAGATATTTTGGTCATTTTGTTAGCAGCTCAAACAAAAACGTTGCTGCATTTTTTAGATATGTAGTGTATTTTTATGAACTAGGTTGTTATTTTTAAGATAAAATGTATTTCCAGATAAGAAATTAAATATGGAATTTTCAGCAGTGTTATTTCTGAATATTAGTCATTTTCTGAATTGATAAAGTGTTGCATTATTATCTCTTTATCTGTACTATTATTGTTATTGATTATATTGCAAAAATAAGTCAAAAGCACATTCAAAAGCAAAAAAAAACGAAGCACAAACAGGGCTGCATATTACAATGATTTCATTCAGAAATCACTTTGAGCTTCATTCGGAGAGTATATTCAACTTGTATAAAACAAAGCACAAATAGGGCTGCATATTACAATGATTTCATTCAGAAATCACATTGAGATTCATTCAAAGAGTATATTTAGCTTGTATTTCTAGATCGCATCTTCATCTAAGGCAAACCCTTGGAGGAGATTTGGGATGGTTTTTGAGAGTTCATTTGATATATTTTTCTATTCCTAAGCTGGTCATACCATTTCTAGCTAGTCACCCAAGTTGGGAGAGGATGTGGGAGCTTGGTGAGGTTGTGCACTTGGGTTTTGGTGCTGGTTTACTACTAGGAGGCGTATAGGGCCTTGGAATCAGATTTCATCCTTCTTATGCACTGTGGAGCAGATTTGTGATAGTGGCATCCAAGTTTGAAGCTCCAAGTTGTTGGTTTTTAAGTGCAGACCCATTAATGTACTCCCAGAATTAATGGGTATTTTGGAAAGGGCATTGTAGTGCATTTTGATGATCTAGAGTAGTTCATATTTTCATGAAATATTGTATTCCCAATTCTGAAAATAAATCTGAAATATTACTGGTTGTGGGTATTTTTTGAATATTG
Organism: Cryptomeria japonica; assembly: GCF_030272615.1. Classification (NCBI taxonomy): domain Eukaryota; kingdom Viridiplantae; phylum Streptophyta; class Pinopsida; order Cupressales; family Cupressaceae; genus Cryptomeria; species Cryptomeria japonica. The sequence continues at coordinate 76,921,993 of NC_081414.1, read as the reverse complement.
TAATTTGAAGAGTTATTTTGTTTACTTATTTGCTATGCATAAGATTATTGCAATACCCTTCTTTGCATCTCCGTCTACTTCTCTAAAACACATTCAGACAAAAAACAAAACAAAAAAAACAAGGTCGTATATTACAGTAGTATCAAAGTAATGTATCTTACCATCCTGAAGGATTCAAAATGATATAATATTGACATGTTAGGATTTGAACATCAACCTTTCACACATAATTACAACACTCAGAGAAACAAATCTAATTCAAACATTGCAGTGGAAGAACATAGCTCAGAAAATATGGGTGATTGGGATGAGAGCAGAAAATATGGATGATAGGGACCCAGAAAGAGACCATGCAATGAATATGTTGGACACTATTATTAGAGGACACCAGGGTGCAGATCAATGTGCAAGGAAAACAAATCAGCACCTTGTCTAGTTGATTGAGATGATGGCTCATCAAATGGTGGTCAATAACAATAACAATAATAATGGCACAAACAATGGAGGTTATAATGGTAACAATGGTCAAGGGGATAACTCAATGAACAATAGAAATTCAAATCAGCAGGCAAGAAAAATTAATTCTAGACCTCTCAGGCCGATTTTTCCACCCAAAGTCCAGCCATAGTTTGACAATGAACCCCAAGTGACTGATTTGTAAAATCAGTTTATGCAAGATTGGACAGATGGAGGCCCAGATTTTCAAGTTGCTATATCTCTTAGAGATTACATGGACCTCAGAATGAAGCATACAACCCGTGTTAATAGAACAAATAATCATGATTTGCCAAAAAAAGGTTGGGAAACTAACCCTTCTTTATTATGATGGATCAGGTAAGACTTCATTGAGAGCTTGGGTGCAAAAGGTGGACACATATTTTCAGCTTAATCCTATGCCTAAAGAGGAAGAAATCAAATATACCACTATTCACCTGGATGGTATTGCTCACGAGTGGTAGCATCATGGGATGATTAGTATGGGTCATGATGTTACATCCCTCTTTTCCAACATTGGAATTATATTTAATTATGCATTTGTGATTGGTTAATCAATGACATCATATTTTCTTTCACATGTGGATGAGAACTCTAAATAATTGGAAATTGAATATGGAAGTTAGTTTGACATTGTTTGTTTTCAAGTATTTGGATACTAAGAAGCTAAGATTAGACTAACTAGTTTCTATGTAACCAAGTGGATGCAGAATACACGACGCCCTCGGGAGGGAGGGAGAGTATCATCAAGGAGATGATTGCAGACTTTGGAAAAGATCAATTTGCCATCAAACCTTGAGCTTGGAGAAAAGTTGTTCTTGTAGTCAGTTGTTACCTTGGCTCTAGGGTTGGTCTTTCCGTCTTGTTAGTCGATGGATTGTCGGTCTATCCTCTATTGTCCTTGGGAAGTGAATTTTTGTGTTGTCTCCTATGTTTATTATTATTTATTATAAATAAGTGAACCATAATTTATTTTACAAGGATTATCTCATTAATTACACACACACACACACATATATATAATAATGATACTAGAAATCTATATAACATATATACATTTATATACAAATATGTGTATATATACACATACATACGTATATATATAAATTAATGTATAATGCATATAACATTATTATGGTTATGTGTTTATATTTTTTAGAGATTTGCCTTATTTAACGTAATATTATGAAAGTGGCTTGAAGTCGTAGGTATTGCTTTATTTATTTATTTGTTAGGGTCGGTGGAAGGGATGCAACCCTCAACCACCTCTCGCTAGGCGTTGCAAGAGCCACACTCTTGTGGTAGTTATATTTCCTTATGCGATCTTTTTAAAGAAAGGCTTTGCTTTTAGATCGGGCTATTCATTCATTCATACGCTAAGCGCTCTTGTGAAAATGTAAGCACATGATTGTTTCTCCTCTCTACAAAGAGAGTGAAGCTCACTGCTGATCATATTGAATACACATGCAGTATGCATTCAATCTTTCTTCTCTCTATTAAACGATAACTTGCAGACAATCCTAGAGATCAAGTTGCCGTGGCTTGTTATTTTGAAGTTCTATTCCTGTGATCAGAGGGTTATGCTTAGTGAATAGTTGGTGTTTTGCCGTCCTAAAGCTAGTTCTTGTTCTGCGATATCAATCCAGGCATGTTTAACTTCTTCGATCATTATGATTTTCGTGTTGTTTATTGTATTGCTGGAAACACTTGACACTCAAATCAGAGCATGTATGCTAATGCTTGGTTTCATTTAAGGAATTCTGTGAGCTATTAATAAGTTCTGGAATGAATGCAATCCGCCTGCATACCCTGTCCATGGTATGACAGCATGGTGTATGGTATCTATAATTAATTAATTTCAAACGCAAATGAAGTATATCTGAAAGGCTGTATTCTTGCATGCTTTTATAACAAATTATATTGCTGATTAATCAGAAAAAATCATCATGAAACATTCAGTTCAAGAATGTTGGTAAAATCTTAGGAAAATATTGTTTGTTTTAAGTCTGCACTGGTCATGAAGTAATGTTGCAGTTGTTTTGATCCGATTGTCATCCTGTCCCTGTCCTGGCAATAGTTAATTGATTCCTTACGTAATGTCCCCATCTTTAACCAAGAGAGCTAGCCAACAATAAACAATTCATAGTCAATGAGTGGCAATCCTTGAGCACCTATATCTAGTTAGTAGGAAATTAGAAGTAAATGTACATAACCCGTTGTTAGTAGAAGAATAAAGTATTCAAAAAATTGTGAAGTCTTAAAAATAAGACGATTTTCCTTAGAGACATAAGGGATAAGTCAGATGAATGATACTTCCATCAACACCATCTATGCATCCTAATAAAGAATCAGCATACAAGATAGAATAATGACTGCAAAGATGTTACACCATTATAAGCCGATCGGCTATATACATGAAGCCAATATACTCAATGATGGTCAAAGACTAATAGGTAATGGTTCGAAGATATGGAATGTTTCTTATTTGAACCCTATTTGGATCTGCTCATTCGAGCACTTTGCCCTTGGCATTAAGGCTGCATATATCGAAGCCTATATCAGAAATAGCACCAAGTATTGCACAAGTTTTCCAGTAACAATCAAAAACAGCAATCATATCTCATCACTGTTAGTGATTGACGAACATTATCAGCATAGTTCCATTGCCAAATCAGAGACAGCTTCATAGCATTATTGCTATAATCATCAAAAGGAGATTTAAAGCATACATTTCACAGTAATACATCAGAAAGAGCAGCATTCTCGCTTTTTTCCTACAGATTGGATATCTCATTTGCATAATCCCTGAAATTTATATCAGAGACAGCAGTAATCTACCATCCAATCCATATATTATTATTTGCTGATTATTAATATTACCAAGTTAATCTTATCATTATCGATATATAGACATATAGACCTAATCACCTTGCATATATCCAATTGTCAAATTAGAGATAGCAGTGATATTGTCACATATATTCTATCAATTGTATAATATAACATTTATAAGTGGTGTCCTAGATCATCATTCTTAGTGTTAATTGAGACTTTGAGGAAAGAAGTCTCTTGCAATTGATCTTTACAACATAAATGTCCCTATTTCCTAAGGCACAAAATAAGGGGGCATTACAAGTGGTATCAAAGCTAATGAACCTGCTAGCCTGTGAGAAGAACCTTTCAGATGGGCAGAGTTGAGGATCCTTCAAAGATTGGTACAAACTTAATAGTAAAATGAATCCATCAGCGCAAGATAGCAGCACTCAAGAAAGACTCTCTCAATTATTGAGCAAGCTAACACAAGTATACAATAATGGCATCAACGGAGGCAATAGACGTCAATTCATGAAAACTCCAACTAAACATATGCCTACAACAAACTCAAGATCAATAACACCAACATTTCCATCTAAAGGGGAACACCGAGAAAGGAATGAACCATCAATGAGGGATCTACATGAGAAAATCCGACAAGATTGGGTGAAAAACGGATTTCATCATGATATGTCCCTAGAAGACTACAAAGAGCTAAGGGTGAAGTATTCAACTAAAGAACAACGAAGTCATCACTTGGACTTAAGAAGGGAAAGTAGAAAGCATAAATGCTTTGAAGAACAAAAGATGAATGATTGCAATTCAAAAATGGCACCAAGAGTTTCACAACAAGTATCATTAGAAGCCTTGAGGGTCATTACACCAAGGGAAGAAAGTGTAGGAAGTGACAGCTGCAAGTCGTGAAACCCTAGAAGAGGCTAAAGTGATAGATGATCATCAAGCATCACAAGGAGCAGTTGATTCTTCATGTGACTTCTCTATCAAAAATAAAGTGAATACTTGGATTCATGAAGACCACGAGGTTACACTTACTCCAAGATCATGTGTTGAGGATAACCTATCCAATGATTTTAGTAGGCGAAATGGCATTCATAATTCTCTTTTGCATTCTAATAAGTACATGGCATCCAAGACAATGATTGGGAATCAGATAAGTAATGCTTCTTGTACAAAGAAATCAGAAGTTACTACTTGTACCCAACCTGATCACCTCGAGATGGATAGACAAGGGAATATATCATTGAAGGTATGGACAGATGAGACACAAAAGAAAGTGAACAAAGACAAAAGAGCATAAAAACTCACAAAACTCACAAACAAGAGAAGGATGAATTGAAAAATATAGAAGAAAACTCACAAACAAGAAATCAAGGCATAGTAACTAAGCACGTCAAGGAACCAAGTGACAAAAGAAGAAATGATGATTTGGACATCATTGCTAAGACCTACGACTTGAAACATTGTCTAGAGATATCCGATGAAGAAAGGTTGGAAGAAGATGAGGATAACCCGCAGCTTGCAAATAATCCTTTGTTTGAAGTTGAAGTGGACAAAACTTATGACAATCCACTATTTGAATGGAATGATAAAGCTCTTTTGAATGCATATAAAGTTAATGATGAACACAAAACTTGGGACCCCAGTGCAACTCCTATCAGAGATATATGGAAACAAGTTTGGAGCAAAATAATAGACCCTAACAATGGTAGCAATAATCACCCTTCAATCTGTTGATGACTATAGCTTTGGTCGGTATCCTTCTATAAGCTGACAGAGCTAATCTAAATGTCCAATTGGCCTATCGGCCTTAGACATTTAGATTATGGAATCCATTTATATATATGTGCAATGTATTAATATATATCTATATACCTTGGCGGTTTATGACTAGTTGTTATCCCGCCTCACATTTATAATGCCCGATTTACTTCCTTAACAACCCACAGATAAATAATGATTATCATTATTTGATCAGTTAATTCAAACCAAATTATCCTTCTTGCCTGCCCTTTTGAAAGACGTGACGTGTTGTTTCATTGCCATCTCCTTGTAAAGTTGTGTTGGTTGCATCGAGTATATTACGTTGCCTCATTCTCTCATAGTGGATTGATGTGAGAATAGTAAAAAGAAGATCGTGTCCTTTCTACAAGCATTTAGATTTATCTTATATCAGATCATATTCACCTTAAGGAATTCATGCTCTCTTTCTATAATATCGAACATTATCATCTATTGGAAGATCGGTGTCTCTTCTCCCATAAGACACATACAGATTGCAGATTGACCATCATATATATCTCAGATCAAAATATATCAGTATCAGTGATATCATTCCTTGGGAGATCGAATTCACTCCTTGCTGATCAAACATATTCTTCATAGGATTTCGAACTGCATACACAGCTGAACAATTTTGTTTGAAGTATTCTTCATATTCTTCATAGGATTTCGAACTGCATACACAGTCTGATCACCAAAATTTAACATAATCAAACTACAAGAGATTGCAATTCAGGACAGGGTTCCTACTTTTGAACAAAGACTAAGCATTGAATGTTTTAGGAGAAGTAACCTTCCTCGTATGCATCCTACACAAAACAGTTATTGTTGCATAATGGTGACATTAATTAAGGATCCAATGTTTATCGGACCATTGCGCACCTTATGGAGGCTAATTAAAAGAAATCCTACAAGCACCATTTTGATATCCACCTCCACCACTAAGAATGATCACTCATATCAGCATTCCAAGAAATTGATATACAATCCCTCCTATAACATTATAGTGGATACAATAGATTGGGAGATTTGGAATTCTTTTCTTGACACCTTAAGAGAAAATGAAGAGACTTCGATTCTAGGATTGAGCAAGGTCTTTTCTCCTTTGACCAAGAATGATACCTATCCCAATTGGGACTTAAACAACAGACATTTCTTGAAACTTAAGAAAGGTGGAAGGCAGTTTAGAAACCCAATTATTGTAATCAGAGTAGCACAGCAGCAGTGTGGTGATTCGCTCCCAAGATTAATTTGGAAACCCGAAATCAAGATGACCCATAAAGGGTATAGTACAAGTGCTTCTAAAGAGTGGGAATGTTCTACCTCTTGACAAAACTATTCACCAACGCAATTCTTTGAAAGTTTGGGATCCAGGAATCATGCTTTTTAAGAATGCTTGTGGACAAGCATCTCCAAGAAGAAGAGACTGTAATGTCCCCATCTTTAGCCAAGAGAGCTAGCCAACAATAAACAATTTGTGGTCAATGAGTGGCAGTCCTTGAGCACCTATATCTAGTTAGTAGGAAATTAGAAGTAAATGTCCATAACCCATTGTTAGTAGAAGAATAAAGTAATCAGAAAACCATGAAGTCTTATGAATAAGACGATTTTCCTTAGAGACATAAGGGATAAGTCAGATGAATGATACTTTCATCAACACCATCTATGCATCCTAATAAAGAATCATCATACAAGATAGAATAATGATTGCAAAGATGTTACACCATTATAAGCCGATCAGCTATATACATGAAGCCGATATAATCAATGATGGTCAAAGAGTCAAAGACTAATAGGTAACAGTTCGAAGATATGGTTTGTTTCTTATTTGAATCCTATTTGGATCTGCTCATTCGAGCACTTTGCCCTTGGCATTAAGGTTGCATATATCAAAGCCTATATCAGAAATAGTAACAAGTATTGCACAAGTTTTCAAGTAACAATCAGAAACAGCAATCATATCTCATCACTGTTAGTGATTGAGGAACATTATCAGCATAGTTCCATTGCCAAATCAGACACAGCTTCATAGCATTATTGCTATAATGATCAGAATATCAATTAATTTTATTTGTTTTCCTGCTTATTTAAAAGCGCCATTTTGCCTCTTATTAGTTTTAGAATGATTACATCAAACATAATCCACAAATGTTGACATAGAACTGATTGTCAATTGTTCTGAAACTAAGGAGTTTTCTATGTCTGAATTCCTGAATACAGAAAAGGACTCATGAGCAATTGAAGATATTACGTTATTATTCAACTAAAACCCTCGTCTTTTCCTCACAAGTATAGCACTGAGAGAGTTCTTTTGGTTTCGGAGGAGTTGAAATATGGCAATTTCTTGGCTAGAACAATAGAAGCTGCAGTGAGCAGCGCTTGGCTTAATACAGCAATTTTTTTCAGGAGCTATGTATAATCACCCTGATATTTGGCAAAACACTCATTTATACTTATAATTGGCGACAGATTGATTCCTATTCTTTACCGTGGGTAGCTCAAGGCAAGCAATGTATGCTGATGCTTTTGTACAGCGTAAAAGAAAGCACCGATACATCTTAGAACAACTTCAAGTGTGGAAAACAGCACTCTGCAATGTATCATTTGACACTGGCCAAATCATTGCAAAACACAAACTAACGCATTCTTTCTGTTATCTATGTATTTGATTTTGGTGGCTTGGCCTAATCATCTGTTCTATATTGTATTTTTAATGTTTAACTTTTTCAGTGATGAGATGACGGTACTGAAAAATATTTTCAATTTTGTCTTAAAAGAATAGAAAAATATGACAAGTGCAATGTGGTTCAAAATAGCGCAGAGGATGTGTCAGGCATGCGATGTGCACAACTGTCATCTGCTCAACAAGTTTTACAGGGTTCGTGGCCTTCTCTATGTTCTTTTTACAAACACGAGGATTATATCTTTAATTTTCATAACTATGTGTTCGTGTTCTGTAATATAATGCTTATACTAATTTCCAAGCGGATTGCAATGAGAGAGGCTAGCTACTATGCAACACTTACTCTATTTTTCAAATCCGTTGCAAAAGCAGGGACTAATCACTACACGACCCTTGTTGACATCTAGCATTGTCCTCAACTTTCAGAACTCTTTACTCCCTCCGACTCACACAGGCTAATTTAACGACACAAAAGAAATTAGGCATAAGAGTAGACATTTTGTTTCATTCCAACATTTAAAGCATTTTGATAGATAGGTTTGAGACTTTGTGTACAGCATTAGGCTTCGCACAGAAGAATTTAAGAACATGTAATGTTACAGCATTGTTCCCGTTGCTCTAGTTTAAGCATAATTTAGCCTGGCACTTCTTTAAATTGTCTTGGGAAAAGTACTCTGCCTTAGAAAACATGATTCCAGCAAAATGATTTCACAAGGCACGTGTGATTGCAAAATACGAGTAAAGTTTCCTGGATCTTTGAAGTCCAAGAAAATAATTCTTCGGTACAACTTTTAAACTGCGCCTTTTACAGGCCAAAATCTACAGTCTAGAAGGTAAATTCGGACTATGAAATATTAAAAGTAGATTGAAAAAAAATATAGTGTACAAAGCAAGATAACCTGAAAAAAGCAAAACATTGAAATGAATTTGACAGTGAAAAGCACAAAAGAAACATATTGAATAACTGTATGCCTTCAGCCCTTGCAATTACGTTTAAATATATTTATAATATATGAAAAGAACTTCCTATTTCCTGACCTTAAAGTTATCGAGCTCGTAACGATGAGGCCATCTTCGCATCGCATCCACCATATCAATGGCGACTCCGATAAAATTCGAATTAACTGCCCTCTTCGGACGCTTCTTCACCTGTTGACTGTCATTTACATTCACATTATTACCTTTAAACTTACTTTTCACAGTCTCTGTGCGACGCTTCCTTTCCGACTGTTGTATATTTTCGTCTGTGATAATTTTAAGCCTTTCACTTCTTCTTGAGTCAACTTTCTGCGCGTTGGAGCTTCTCGTCCTCATTGCACATTACAGAAACAAGGCTTTCTAGTATTTTTGTGACTCATGCAAATCAAGAGACAGAGAATTTCACACAATGAGAAAGGATTTAGGGTTTATAGAGCAAATGCATGGAAATTGCAGCTCCAATCGGTAGCATTACGTTCGGATTTCGAACCCCTGCGAATTGCCATGCAATGGCCTCGGGCATCATAACCGAACATTGACTTAAATACTCAAAAGCACAAACCAAGGCTCGTTGTGATTCGATCTCGCGACCGGCTCACAATTATCGGCGTAAAGTTGGGAATCTGTAGGAGGTTTCTGTGTCCACCCGTAATTCCACTTGACTGAAAGCTGCCATTGTCTACTGATTCTGCCAATGCCTGCCATTACACATGGAGCTTTTACAGTTGAATTGAAGCACCTAGACGTCCATGATGCCGCCAAATATGGCCTTGCCCAGCGCGTAGTGGTGATACCCATAATGACATTCTTGCGGGCCTTCCCCCAACGCGATTCCCCCGGTTTTCTATGGTTTCCGATGCCCTATTTATGAGCAGGGGCGGCGGTGATAACTTTAGCTGTGAATTAGATGTAAGCTTCCTCTGTTTCTGCCATTATTTCTGTTTCCTTCGGTCTCATTTACTGTTTACTAAATTTGGAAACAATACTCAGAAATAAAGAATTGTTTTTATACATGTATCAACCTTGGAAAGTGCAGTAGCATATGGGCCTGATATTATGTTTTTGAATGATTTTTAAACGGAAGTTTCAACTCCAAAGCTCGGAAGCCTTAAAAGCGTATACGGTTACCGTTGATTCCCAAAAAAAAGCGTATACGTTTCCGTGGATTCCAAAAAAAAAGCGTATGGAATCTATTTTGTATTTATCTGTTCTTTTTAACGTTTGCTCAGATTCTATTTGTACCGTTTAATGAGATCAATCGATTAAGAGTTGCAATAAAAGTGTTTCGTGTTAACATTTAATATTTTAGATGTCAGGGCTGTTCAATTGGCTTTAACAAAATTTCCACACTTTTTTATAGTGGATTTTCTTTTACAAGTCTTATTAAAAAGTTTATTGGTTGATCTTAAACAAAATGTAAGGTTTTACGGTTTCTTTTAGGATACCAAGAGATCTCTTATAATAGAAGAGAATCATATGTTGCAAACAGTTGTGAATTTAGTTAGAGACAAGTGGTGAGAGTTCTATTTTATTTGGAGTAATAAAATAACACCTCCACAAACGTTGAAACATGGCATATTTCATGCATTTCCCTGTCATGTGCATGTCAAATTGTTTCAAAAATGTATTTTTGCTTATAGACATTTTGATGAATTTGTAGATGCCTCTCGGCATAATGAGAAAATACGAGTTTCATAACAAGGTTGGGAAACATTTATGGTTTTTTGTGTAAGGAAATTATCAAGTGATCAAATCATGTCTTCTATAATTTTATAAAAGACAAACATGCATGCAAGCTCATTATATAACCAAAGGCATATGTAAGATTATACAAGATATAATATTTTAGAAAAATCTTTATGAAAAAAAACTTAACCTCCAAAAGCACTCACACTTAATGCATTATTCAACAATAAAACAATTACAAAATCTATGAATATTTTTGAAACATCAAGCTCTTCCATTTTATCATTCATGTGTCCAAATATAATGAGTAACCATGCAATTACATGTCATATGTCATGTTTCACACATGAACTCTACAAAAGAGCGAAATACAATGAGAGCCAATTTCAACCATTAAACATGAGCTTTCTTCTTTACATTCAAACCAACACAAAACCACTAAGTGGTATTGGCTAAAACATGTCTCAAAATTATTAAAGCATAAACCATTGATCCCAATCTGAGCTTTTTGTACATGTAATGTCCCCATTTTGAGGTTCTTTAGAAGTGCAATTGTCATTAACTTCTTGAGTTTGTTTCAACTTGTTCAAAAAGGTAATTTGATGTTACAAGTGAACTCGGATGGTTTAGAGGAGTCATATGACATTATCAAATGTCATTTTTAGCTTTTAATTTGGGCTCCAAAATTCTTAAAGGGAATGTCAGTTTTTAGTAAGTCACCCAATCAAATAAGTTTAGGCTATCAAATTTCAATTCCAATGCATTTCTACCATTATCACTAATTGAATGCATCATTGAGTTATAATTATTTAATTTCACCAAGGTTGTCTTTTTAATTAAATAATCTATTAAGCACTTCAATGTTATAACTCATTGGAAAGAGAACAAAAAGTTTTAAACGTTGAGATGCTTAAAGGTGACTTTTAAGTGCTGAAAATGATTTTAAAAAGTAAAGTATATCACTTTTTGAAATTAAAAGGCTTAATAAATTGATTTTAAAAGGGAGTTTCTAGAAAAATCCCTAAAAAACTTATAAAAAGGGAGATGGAGAGCTCATTTGTATGTGGAGTTTATTATTTCTTATATTTTTCTTTGAGAAAACCTTGTGTGATTATGGAGATTTGAACTTGGTCCATCTCAACCTTCCTAAGGCAAAAAAAACCTTCTTGAAGAAGACTAGCTATGCTAGTCAAAGATAGACTTTGATTGGTGTTTTTTGGAGATATTTTACAATATTTTCATATTTGAGATTCCTTTGTGTGGTTTCTTTCAGAGTCTACATTGTAGGAGATTTCACATTGGGATTTGGAGGATCCAAAAGCAACATATTCACTTGGTTTGAATTACACCTTGCTTGGCATGGATATAACATTTCTTTTTGGCCTTGAATATTCTTATTATGGCTTGAAGGTTTGGCAATTTATTTAGTTATGGTTAATAACTTTATTTCTTGACATGGAAACCATTCTTAGCTTTGATATGGAGTTTTGGGCTACATTGTTCTAGGCATTGGTTAGTTCTTTGATGGCATGAGACTTCCCTTGTCTTTGGCATGGAAGTGGAAGTGAAGTTTGGTGTAGATTGGTGAGAGATAAAGAAGGGTTTAGCTTTTCCGCAAATGTCATTTGTGGAATTTATTCTTGCACTTAGAGTAGAAGTTAAAAACTTAGACAAAGTCTTTGAAGGAAGCTTATATGCAATTGTTGATTAATGTTTCAAATTAGTAAATGTATTTTCTATTGTAGCATTGAGATTTGTCGAGGTCATAAATCAAACTTCTTTCCTTGTATTTATGTAACAACAAATTAGAAATTCATGAGAACAGTGGCATTCCTATGCTGGTTGTTGAAAATCATTTTTAAATAAATTTTTATTTAATATTGTTGCAAATAAAGTCAGGGGTTTATCTTTTGAAATATGTTCTTGTGGAATATTGAGTGGTTTGTGATATTGTCTTCTTGTTGTAAGTTTGTTTTCTCTATTTAGAACAAATATTATTCCAAAACATATTACAAATCTTAATACAATTGCAAGTCTGAAACAAACATTTAAACCATTAGCCAACTAAGTTTTCATGACCATACATTTAATGTATGCAAACTATTTGACAAAATAGCACAAAGTGGCAAAGGCAAAAAAATTGGTTCTAAGATAGGGCGGCATACTACAATGGTGTCAGAATAGTGTATCCTATCATTCTAAGGGATCCAATGAGAAAGATGAAGGTTGTTGAAGAGCATTTATCAAATTGCCTAATAGGATTGCAACAAAGTAATAAAAACATTTAGCAATGTAATCAAGCAATTGGCAATAATTTAAGAAAATTGTATGAGCATCATGAGTGGTTGAGAGCTCTCTTTCCAATTAAAGGGAAAACAAAAGTAAATGAAAATAATTCTACCACTGCAAGAAATAATGACAAATAGGAAAAAAAATAGAGGTTCATAACAAAACATTTGGATGGAGATATTGCCTTGACTCTTGAGGACTATGTGATTGAGCTTTAGGGTGATTATTTGGTCAATCATGTAGCTACTATGGATGAAATGAAGCATGAAGGAAAGAACATGACGAAAGCTAGGGAACAACTTTCAAATTTATCCAATAATGTTGGCATGACTATTGACTTCCATAATATTTCTTGTGATGAGTCAACTAATGTTTTTTCAGATGAAAGGCTTGGTGACTTCAAGAGAACTATTGATGATCAATTTGATGATTTGGACACAATTTACTATTGAAAATGATAATGGAGAGGTTGCAATTTATCTTTCATCAACAGAGGCTGAGTACCGAGGGGCAATTAATGCTACCACTAAGGATATTTAGCTTCAAAATATTCTCATTGAGTTTGGTATTCCAGTCAAAAACCTACCATCATCTTCTGTGATAATCAAACTATTATACAAAACTCAAGAAATCCAATCCATCACCAAAGGACAAAACACAATGAGATACATATGCACTACATTTAGGAGCTAATTTAGAAAGGCATCATTGATCTTATTCATTTTTCATCAGAGCACACTAAAAATATCTTCACCAAACCTCTCACCGAAAGAAAGTTCCTTCATTTGTGAGCTTTGCTTGGGATGCAACAAGTTTCTACTTTAGGAGAGACCACTTAGTCCTTCATTCTCTCTCTATCTACTTTGGTGGGGCATTTTCTCTCACGATTTAGGGGGCCTATTCCTCTTATGGGGGGGCCTTCTTCTTTTGGGGGAATCTCTATGTAAATGGGTGCCTTACATGGCCTCATTTGTTGAGACCCATCTTTTCACTCACCTAAGCTACGCTTAAGGGGGGTTGAGTGTAGGCTTTTTATTTTTCCTTATGTTAGGGAGTATTTATTTTCCTATGCATATTATTTAAGCTTGCTTAGGTTATTAGGAGTGGTTAATGAGGACACATGGTGAAATGCTTTAGCTAAATGTGTAACTCCACCTACTCGTTGGTAGTTGAGTTAGATACCCTATATTGGCTTGTTATGCCACCTCACATAACCACTATTTTCTAAGTGGGTTATGGGATAGTTGGGTTTCTCACCCTATTTTGGCTTTGTGTGCCAACTTTCTCAACTCCTTTCTTGTCTTCATGTAAGGATGTTATGCCACATGTTTTAGCATTTACCAAGTAGATAAAAACCTTCTCTTTTATGGGGAGTGGGAGTTAATGCACCTCTAGGATGTATATGCCATTATTTCTCTAGATATAATAATAACTATACTCTCACCTTCACCAGTACAATGATATCTCGGTGAGAGTCTTCTCAAAATTCTCTTATTTGTCTCTATTTTCTCCCATTTCATATTTATCTCCATTCAGGTAGTTTGATTTTCGATTATTTGTTGCTTGGAGTTTCATGTGATCTACGATTGACTTTAGATCTCGGTTCAATTCTCACTTCTCACAAAATCTAACACCTTATAAATATTCACAATATTGGATTGAAGAAAGATCCTAATTAAAGATTTATGATCATCCATTATATCTCTGATCTCCCAAGGCCCAATCACAACCCCTTTAAGAATATAAATTATCAAATTCGACTCACCTTCTATAACAATCTTAGACAAACCCAAATCCTTCATTCTTTTAATTCTCTGCCAAGTAGTCTGTTGGAATGCACTGATACCGGCAGTAAACTTGCAAAAAGGCCAACAACCTAGAGTGCACTGCTCATCACAAAGGGAAGTCTCACTGACTTACGTAAACATCGGACTACAATATAGAAAGAAATGAACAGTGAAAGTAGCATCTATTAATGTCTGATACAATTCTGGTTAAGCACTGATATCTGCTTTGTAATACAAAACCTTTCCAACCTTCACTAGAATGATATGACTCTATTCACACATAATACTTTCTCTGATAATGCAGACATAACCACCCATAACCATTGATTCCCAAATTACATGAATAAGTCACCCATAAATATAGATCATCAACCTTATTGACAAGGTCGGCTAAACCCTAAACCCATAAGCCCATAATTACATCACACGATACCACCATAACAATATTATGATTTACATTACATAGCATGGACCTAAATCAAATATCCAAACAATTATATCCGTCGAAAATTCTGCTAAGACCAAAATCCAACACGCTTCACCAACTGGTAAAAACCCTCAGTGAAATAACAGAAAGTTTAACTGGATCCAAATAGGACCATCATAATAACATGTCATCCAATACAAAGTCACCAAATGTTCGGGACACGATCAAGAAACACCTTCAGCATGAGATAAATCGATTCCATAAGTCGGACCCAAAATCCACTAACCAAGTCACCAAAACAGCATACCGGTAAAGCTAATCGGGATAGCAGAGGCAAGCCGGTAAAGGCAAATACCAAAAGCGATAACAACAAAAGCACCAAATCATAAACCAACATAATATAGCAAGCATGTAACCCACCAGAATAAGAATCCAAGACCAATTCTAGAGATCTAATCATATCGGATCAAAATCACAGCCAAAACTAAGAATATCACCAAGACTAACTGGGATACAGTGTTGACATCAATGACAACACTTAACCAAATCCAGCATATTGCTAACACAGTCATCTCTTCAACAAGATTATTAGTAGACACACCCAAGTTTTTGGCATATCCTTCAACCATCTTTCCTTGATGATCTCTTATAATTCCCCCCGCATCAGCCACTCCAGTATTCCCTTTAGATCAACCATCAAAATTTTACTTAACTCAACTAATGTCAAGAGGATTCCAAGTAGTTTTTAATGAATTGTTTGATCCAATTTATTCTAGTCAAATTTTTCTTTATCCCCCAATTTTATTTAATTTGTAGCTCCTTATAAGTAGCCATATGTGTAGAATACTTGTAAGCATTTGCATTGATTTTTTCATGAATTTGTTGTTTGATAACCATACACACTTCTATGTTGTTTTTTTGTTGATCTCTAAATATGTTGTTTCTTCCTTTCCATAACCCCTAGATCACAAAAGGGGAAATCTGTCTCCAAAAATCTATAATGATGTTATGAAAGAAGGGACATATTTTCTAACTTCAAGAACAAACTACTTAAGAGAATTTGGAAAAATGAATTCTATCAAGAGTAAAGAAATGACTTGGGACCAAACTTCATGAGCATGAGAACAATGAAAGAACAAGTGATCAATATCTTCCATGTAATCATAACAAAGAGAACATCTATTCACAAATTGAAAGCTTCTTCCATTAATTATTAATAGTAAGAATGTTATTATGAATGGTAGTCCACCAAAAACAATTGATTTTGGGTATGAGTTTAGCATTCCAAAACTTTTTCCATTCAAAGGCAATATGAACAATAAGAGGAATTTCTAATAAAGAATAAACAGATTTAACTAAAAGAATTTTGAAAGAAGGTTTGGTCCAAATATACTCATCCTTCTTATTCTTGGAATAGAAAAGACAACTTCCTATAAGTTGATAAAGAGTTTGAAGGGCAACATCGCAATTATGTTGTCTTCCCCCTTTTAGCTGCCTTCCACCATAGAGCTATTCTGAAAAATCTTTCCATCTAGGCTTGTCACCTTCCCACTAAATGTAATTGTAAAGCGGAAAAATCGAACCCTAGTCGTTCTCCCCTCCCCAACTCCGAGGAGAGAGAAGGGAGAGTCACTAGGGTTGATGGTTTTCACTTAGGGGAGACTTTACATTCAAAAGAGGGGTTGAAACCCACAAGATCCAATCCCACGCAATGCAAGATTGGATTCTATATGAGTTTCAAGGGTTACGACATCAAGGATACCCTCTTTTGTAAAGAAATGTAGATAGAAAGATTGAACTAGGAATGCATGAAAAGTAGTAAAGATTTGCTTATAAACAAAGATAGGAATATAGGATGAAGCTGCGAACCTGGAATTAGCAGTAAAATGTCGAGACGGTGCTGTTCTGCGAATTTGAGCAAAAGTTGACGGGACGATGGCGCCCGGCGTGCACATGGTCCTCCGAAAAATCCGCGAAACAAAGGTGGATCTGTTCGTCTCTGCACAAGGATTCCAGATCTTCAATTACAGCCGCGTACCTGCAACCTACACACAGAAAAGAGAGGACGATTGGGGGGTTAGGGATGAGGGGTTTGCCTTTAGGTCAAACCCCGGTTTTGGAATTAACCAAGAAATGAGAATGTTGTAAATGTAAATGTTTGTTATGTAAACAAGTACTGATACCTTGTTGTAAGAATGTTTGTATTCTTACATGCGAAGGTGTAATGTATGTTGTATGTAATGTGTTGTATGTGATCTCCTCTTCAATGGTTGAATCCTTGTCTTGAATGCAACACTTGGCCTTGAATGGAGACTTAGAATGTTCAATTGCTTGAAGGAATGCTTGAATGCTTGAATATTTCGCGCTTTTGCACACATATGTCCTCCTCCCTTTTTGAGAGAGGAAATGTAGTTTATGTACTTGTCAATTAGGGTTGAAAGACTGATTTTTCTGACCTTAGGCCGACCAGGAAACATTATTTTCCAATTTGCAAACTTAAAGACCCGATGCCCAAAAGAGACCGGGCCCAAAATAGGGCCAGGGACCAGGGCCCTAGGCGCCATGGTCCTGGGGGACCAGGGCGCTGGGCGCCCTAGTCCTGAAGGACCAGGGCACTGGGCACCATGGTCCCACCTCTCGGGACAGCAGGGTGCAAGGAGGATTAGGCCAGGGTGCTGAAAAATGCAGTTTTTGATGTCATGAACAAGTTTCGAGGTCTCCATTCAGGTTCCGTGTTGCATCGCCATCGTGAAGACCCAAATGCGGTCGAAATTGCAAGTGTCGCAATTTTAGGACGCTACATTTAGCCCCCACTTTAGCAGGAGTATAAGCGTACGCTCATACTTCCGGTAAAGTACAAGGAAACAACATTGGAAAACTTTCACCACGTCAAGGAGGCAAGATACACCAAGCCCCCAGTGGACTAAGGATCTTACGACTTTGATTGACAAAGTAAAAGGGAAGATCACGAGGGAGAACCATGACTGTCAGTAGTAAGGTTCCCTCACTATGAGTCATGCAAGAAAGATATCAAAAATTTTCAAGGCAAAGCTAAATTTGTCAAGAAATTTTCAAGTATCTTGAAAAGATATGAACGGGATGTATGCCCCCCTACGTTAAAGCGATCGCACACGCCTGACCGGGGGTGATTGCTTTAAGGTAGTGATACATATAAGAAATGAGAAAGGAGCACGTTATCGCAAGGATTTAGCCCCCAAGTGTGAGATAAGCCCAAGGATAATAGACACAAAACACAAAGCACAAGGTGACTTCGCTTTCCTCAGGGTCAGTATGTTGTATGATAATTTATGTATATCATATGTATGTATGCATAATTGTTCTTCATTCCCCAATCAAGGAAGGTCACCTAGAAGAAGGGAACACATGTGTCTTTTGAGTCAACATGAGAGAGACCAAAAAAGATCTCAATGCTTTGCATTGTCCTCAAGTAGACAACACTAAGGACAACAAATAGAAGAATGAGAATAACACATAGAAGAAGTAACAAAAGAGAGGAGGAGAGAATCTGCTATGCTAACGAACTAGTCTAACACGTCATCTACCCCCCGATCTTGCTGATCAATATTTCGGGAAGGTAGGAAACACGCTAAAGGAGGAACATCCAACACAGCAGATGGAGCTATCACAAGATCCAAACAAGGGCTATGTTCATATCCCAAGCCGCGGTGTTCTTGTCTAGGAGCTAGGATAAGTGCTTTAGAAAATGCATTAGATAAATGGTTATCAACATCAACATATTCATATTCACTATCAGAATGAACAGGAGTAACATTTTCATCATGAATAACATTTTCATCTATATCATCATCAAGATTTATAAAAATAGGATCTTCAACTCACACAAGATCAAGACCATCATGCATCTTATGTTTAGGAGATTTTGGCTCAATTGTCGGCTGAGGAGAAAATGGAATAATACTGGCTGAAGGTGTTTTTGGGGATTGCAAAGTTTGAGAAGCAGCTGCCTGAGCTCTAAGACGACGCTTTCGTCGGCGTTCACGTTCAGAACGATTTCGTCTAGTCTTAGTAGGAAGTTGAGAAGATTGAGGAGGAGGAATGTTCTCATCCTTATCACTTGGGTGTTTAGGTTGTGGTCTCTTAGGTTGAACAATAGGAGAAGAGGAAGGTCTCTTCTCTCCATAAGAGGAAGGAGGAGGAACTGCTCCATATAAGGGAGGAATATTTGGTTTAGAAAGGAGACCAAGCCCATCATGACGAGGAGGTATAGGTCTACCTTTAGAAAGTTTATTAGACATAGGCATAGTTACATCCATAGGGATGGGTTGGGAATCTTCTTGAGGAAAGACATTAGTTTTATCTTTCAAAGGAAGAACTTCCTTCTCAAGAACGATAGGAATGTCAAGTTTGGGTGTTCTAGGTTCACTTAGAGATAGGATCATATCTTTTTTCCACTTTTGATAAGATTTGAAAAGATGATCACTTCACGGTGGAAGAGATTGGAATTGTTTAGGCCAAAAGTAATCAATAGGAACGCTAGAAGTTCTTTCAGCAGGTTTAAAGAGACTATGATTGACAGTAACAACTTCACCATTATGGGGAAATTTCAAACACTTGTGGATAGGAGAAGCAATAGCTTTCATGGAAGATAGCCAAGGATAGCCTAGCTTCACACGAAATTGTTCGGATGATGGAATAATAGCAAAGTCCACATCAAGGGATTTGTTATGGACCTCAATAGGTAATGTAATAGAACCAATTGCAGGAGAAGAAAATGCATCAAATAGTTTCACAACCACATTTGTTTCGTCATAGATTACTTGATTCAATTGCAAAGTAAAAAGAAATTCTTCAGTAATGACATTAATCATGCAAGAAGGATCAATAAGCACTCCACGGCAAGGTGTATTCTTGACTTTTGCAACTATATATAAAGGACCATCAGGTGCCCTGATAGTTTCACTGGAATCAAATGTGATGGAAGGTTCTTTAGGGATTTTCTACTGCTCTACAAAGTTAATCACATTAGGAGTCATAGACACAATATCATCAGGTGAGACAGAGGAATCAGTAGTATCAATCGCATTAGAGGTATGAGAAGGCAATGGATCCGTAAAAATCTGAAGATTTTGGTTAGGAGGAGCTACAGATGTGTTGCCTTTATCATTCACACCAGAAACAGAGATAGTATTGTTATCAATCAAATCTTGAATTTTACCCTTTAAAGCAAAACATTTTTCAGTATCATGCCCAGGATGACGATGGAATTGACAAAAAGATTTGTTATCAAAATGGGGTGAGTTAATCTTTGCAGGATCTATTTGTCTTATAGGAGGAAGAGTAAGCACATTTTGTTCCAATAACTTATTCATAATACTATGCAATGATTCATTCAAAGGAGTAAACTTTCTTTCTTTCTTGAAAAATTTAGAAATAGGAGGCACACCTAATGTTGCATTCACATTGTTGTTGATGATGTTTTCATTGAATTTAATGGACTCTCTGTTCGGTTTAAACTTCCCAAATGGTTGTTGACTACTATCACCCTTATCACTCGGAGCCATAGGATGTGATTGTTCCATTTGACTCACAGTCAGTTGATAATTGTGAAGAGTTGCGCACAACTATTGGAAAGAAGTAAACTCAGAAAATAGGAGTTTTTCTCTAATATCTTTTTGTAAATTAGAAATAAAGATTCTTTGAATATCATTGTCAGGCACTGGAAAAGAAATTTGAGCATACAATTGCTTATATCTACCAATGAAATCAGTCACTTTTTCTTTAACACCTTGTTTGCAATGCATTAAATCAATCAAAGTAACTTTAGGACTTATATTGTTTTGAAATTGTTGAATGAAAGCATTTGCAAGTTGTTCGAAAGAAGAAATAGAATAGGAAGGCAACGAGCAATACCATTGTAAGGCTTTATCTCTTAATGTTCTAGTAAACAGTTTTGCAAGCAACCTTTGGTCATAAGCAAAATCGGTACATATTGTTTGAAAGGTCTTAACATGTGTTAGAGGATCACCCTTACCATTATAAAGTTCCAAATGCGGAATTTCAACATGTTTAGGGGGGATAGCTCAAACAATGTCAAGAGAAAGTGGGCTTGCAACATCAAATGTGGGCACACTAAACTTAGATTGATTCATAGAAGCAATTTGTTGTTGTAAAGAAGAGACAGTTTGTGCAAGATTGTTAATGGTCGCTTCAGTCAAAGAGTTCATATTAGACATGTTAGATTGTGATGGAGGTGTTATGTTATTGAAAGAAGGTAGAGAGTAAGGTGGTGGAACACTATGGTAGTTAGTCATAGGAGATGATTGGACAGGGGGAACACTACAAGGAGGAATGGAAAACAAATTGCCCCCTTGCGTCATGTTCATTTGTGGTGATATAATAGGAACACTTATTGAAGGAATGAATGAAGAAGTTGGATTGAATGAAGGAAGAGGGTTAATTGAAGAAGAGGGATTGCCCCCATGACTGGTGATCATAGGAGGAATGTCTTGTGTTGAAGTAGTCACTATGTTTGATGTAGAAGTAGGTATACTAGCAATAGGAGTCGTCAAAGGAATAGAATGATTGACTTGAGTAGGAGGTTGTGTATAACCTAAAGTTTCAGCACAACTTTTCATAGGCATCACATTCGAATCCACAATGTGTGCAATACCACGCAAAATATCAATTCCATTCTTATCACTTTGAACCATACGTTTTAGACCCTCAATTAATGAAAAAGCTTCACTATCAGGGTATTCTTGAGACATCCATTGTCGAAAATCATCAAATTGGTTATCCAATTTTGAAAGTTGTTCTACAGAAACCTCATGGAGAGCTTCTTCATCATTAAGAGGATTAGAGGAATAACCCATGTCCTCGTTAAAAAGGCCATTCAAATTAGGTTCCATCTCCTCAGTAATTAAACTTTGGAAGGACTTAATTATAAGGCTTCGTCTAACGGGAATAGTGTAAGTAGGGCTTATTGTTGTAAAACTCATGCACTAAAGAGAGAGAGAAGATTTTGAATTTTAGAGGTAGCAAATTTCAATAAAGTCAGCCAATCTCCTAGATTTAAGCTGTTAAATACAATTAGGACAATCTCCCGAAATTTTGGAAAAAATGTCCGGGACCGTGGCGAACGGAGTGCACACGGTCCTCGCAACTTTTTTTGAAATTTTCAGGGATGAAAGTTATGATGATTTTAAAGCTAATCTGAAAAAATTGAGTGATTTTACGATCTGTAGATAGGCCAAATTAAAGTTGCAATCTCAAAATTGAACCCTACCAAGATTGTTGAAAATGCAAATTTTGAATCTTGAAAAAGAGAGGGAAACTGAAATTTTGAATTTTATGATTTTAGACGGAATACTAAAAGCAACGCAAGTTTTGAAATTTAAAAGTTGACTCGATTTCATGCAAAATTCGAATTTGGAAAGTGGAAATCAAAGTTGTTGCAATTAAACACTTAATTTCAAAAGCCACAAACTGCACAAATTTGAATAAAGCACTGAAATTTCGAATGAATGCCAACACATTTTTCAGATTTAGGACTGTAAGAAACACAATTTTGATAAAAATTTCAATTTCAACAATTTTTGAATGATTAGAAGCCTCAATCCAAGCAATCGCTAGACCAACTTTGACTTTAATTTTGAAGGTGTTAAAATTGATAAAATCAGCCAAAATTCTGGATTTTAGCAGAAAAATACAGTAAGATCTAGCTCCCGAAGTTTCGGAAAAAATGTCGGGGACGATGGCGCTCGGGGTGCACACGGTCCTCGCAACTTTTTTCCAAATTTTCAGGATGAAAGATATTGTGATTTTATTGCGGAATCCAAAATTACAGCTGATTTGGAAGTGTTTTGATCAGTGAAATTATCAATCAAAGGTTGAATCAAGAAGGTCTTAAAAATTAGGGTTTTGACATTTAACCACTTAATTTTCAGAATTAAAGCACAAATATGAATTGACAATTTGCAATAGAAAGGTAGATCTGAAACAAGTATTAACAATTAAACATTTCACAAGTTTAATTACTAAAAAGAAAATTTTAGGGTTTTTATGCAATCAACCTCTAAAATTTGCAAAAGATCAAACATGGAAATTTAGGAAGGCAAATTTTTCAGATCTAACCATGAATAATCAAAATGAGGATGTTCACGTCGGGTTCACCAAAATGTAAAGCGGAAAAATCGAACCCTAGTCGTTCTCCCCTCCCCAACTCTGAAGAGAGAGAAGGGAGATCCACATTAAACAAATAAATATTGTTTTTGTTATGATTAATATGTTGACTAAAAGCCTTTGTATAATTATCTAGAATAGGTTTTCAATTCTTAGATTCAATAATAGTTGCTTCTCCAAAAACAATAGTATCATCCACAAACTGTTGGTGAGATTTGGGAGGAAGAGAAGAAGCAACCTTTATCCAATTAAGTAACCTCTATTCTATCATCTTTTGAATATTTCTCCCAAGCACATCAGCCACAATGATAAACATATAGGGGGATAGGGTATCACCATGTTTTAACCCACAACCACAAGAGAAAAATCTTCTAGGGACTCCATCAATCAAAATCAAACAACTAGGATGTTGGGATGATGTGCAAATGTGTTTGGATTAAATGTGTGATGTGTTGTCATTGTTGTCAACATATTCCTCTGTGTGTTCTAGTGTTGCAGCCAGATTAAGTGATTTGGTTTGTCCAGTGTGTTGCAGATGAGTTGTTTTGAGATAAGCATCTCTAGTTGATTCAGCTCAAGTTTCAGTGGTTAGCATGGAGATTTGATCGAGTTATGAGATCTGGTATTGCGGTTGGCTTTTTAGTTGTTTGGTGTTGATCATTGTTCTGGATTTTGCTCCACATTGCTCCACGTTGCAATATCTTGGTTTGTGGATTTGGCAGAGTGTTTGGGACGTTCTGGTGTGTCCTCAATTCAGATGGTTCGTGATTTGGAGGTCCGCAAGTGAATCTTTTAGTTTGACAATCATAACAGTTAATGTTCTTGAAGTTCAGTATGTTGATGAAGATTCTAGTAAGTGGTGTTGGTGTGGTTGTTTTTATGGTAATTCATGATGCATGTGGATGTTTCTAGATCATCTTCTATTTGTGTTGGTGGTCTGCATTGATCGTTGTGCTTGTTATTGATGATTTTCTTTAGTCTGGTGGTTTTCTTCATGTTTTTGGTCATCATGATGATTGTAGTGTGTTGCGGATGTTCGAGGCATAATTCTTGGAGGTGTTTCATGTTGAAGGTGTTGATTTAGGTCCATACTATGTCTTAGCCAACATTGTTTTGGTCCGCATAGTATTGTAGCATATATGATTATATCTTTGTAATTTGTGATGCATGTTGAGCCGACCTTGAAAGATAGGTTGATGATGTGTATAAATTAATGTAATGCCTTTGTAATTGTATGTTACGGATGTATTTGTGTGTACGAACAATGCTTTGATCTTTCAGAAGTAGTGAAGTAGTGCGAAAAAGTGTGAAGAAGTGCGAAAGAGCAGTATATGTGTCTAACCAAAATAGTAACCAAGCATTAGGAGATGTTATTTTCTCAGTTCATGATCTTCCGGATGTAATCCAAATCTTTTTGTAAGACAGTGAGTCTTCCCCAGGGTTGTAGCCCTTCTTGTTATTGTTTTTGAGCAGTGAGCTCTAGGAGGTGTGTCTAAATGCATGTGCATTCCCCATTGTAATATTTCATATACTTCTAGCAGGGTATCATCATATTGTGGGTAGTTTCCCGCCATGGTTTTTCCCTTGACCGGGTTTTCCATGTCAAAAATATTGGTGTTATGTGTGTTATTGATGTGTTGTTGATTTATGCTTTCATTGTAAATTATCAGATTTGAAATTGTGTTTGAGTTAAGTAAAGATTTTGAGAAAACTTATTCAACCCCCCCCGACCCCTCTCTCAATTTTCTACCTTGTTGCCAACATAAGAGTGGTAACAAAGACATTTATCAAATTAAGAAATCTCCCTTTAAACCCATATTTTTGCAACGTCACCAAGAGGAAAGGTCATAATACCTTATCATAAGATTTTGAAATATCCAATTTTAACATCCTCAATCTTTTACTTAATTATATTGAGTGAATAAATTCACAAGTGCTTAAGGTAGCATCCAAAATATGTCTTTCTTTAACAAAAACTTCTTGAAATGTTATACCTTTTAAAAATGATGAATTGTAATGTTATACCTTTACATATGAATCTCCTTACCTTGAAGTCTTCATGAAAGTTTGATGTTACTAGGTGGAAGATCATGCACGCCTTCACACAAAATTGATCATGCATGCTATCTTGAATGCTTGAAAATGTGGATACTTGACCTCTTCTTCATTACCTTTAAAATACTTGATTGCTTGCTTGATTAGAATTGAATTGATCATGATGTAACTGAGAGAAGTTTCAAAATAGTGTTGGACTTACTTTTATACTCAAGCTCATGAATGTGTTGAAAATTATGAAGAAGGTTGACATCAAGAGCATTCTCCTACTCAAAATTGTTTTAACATTGGAGGGTTCAAATTTGGGCCCCTTTTGGCTAGACTATGGCACTAGGCAACCTAGTCCATGGAGACTATGGCACTAGATTCCCTAGTATAGGAGAACTAGGGTGTTAGGCACCCTATTCCGCTCCTCCTGGGCTACAAAAAAGTAAGAAAGGATGAACAAGGTGTTAGAACTCCAAAATTAGATACTATTTTAGTAGCAGTGGGCAATCTCAAGGGAAAGGAAGGACAATCACCAAAGTAAGCCCGAAATGAGTATGAAATTGTATGAGGATACAATTTACAATATTACAGTTTTCTTTGGAAGAATTTTTGTAAAAATGTCAACAATTCGGTCCTTCATTTCAACATACTCCATCTTCACTTCTTTGTCTACAACCTTCTCTCTAAAAAATTGATACTTAATTAAAATATTGTTTATCCTTTAATGTATTACCAGATTCTTTAAGATGTTTATAACACCTGTATTTTCACAAAGAATATAAATGGGCTCATCAAAATCAATTTTCATCTCCTTCAAGGTTTGTTTCATTCATAGTGCATGAGTTCCACAAGAAACTACTACAATATTATTTGCTTCTATTATAGATAGCTAGACCAAGTCATACATTTTTGTCAACTATGTTGTTGTTGTTGTCTTTTGTGATCATTTTGTATGTTGAGTATTGTGGTCCCTCATTTTGTGTGAAGTATTGTCTCTATCATGTTCATTTTGAACCTGTGATAGTGTGTGTACAAGGGAGGACACCGTAGAGAAGTGCACTAGACATAGTGAACAATTAGATAATGTTATTAGCAGATGAATAAATGAAATATAAGATAGAAGTGCATTTGGATTCGAGAATTTTGTAATATATGAAATAGTTAAATGCAAAAGAAGTATTATGAGTGCTTTTGTATATATATATTGCATAATTAATAGATTAGAGTGCCTTCGAACAATTTGATTAGATGAAATATACGTTGAATGTTTGTATCAGAGTAGCATAGCGGAAGTGTGGTAGAAACTGAAAAGTTTGAATACTATAAATCTTGTTTTCATAGGATATAGATTTCGGATAATTGTGAGATTCTTTTGATCTTATTCGGTCTTGAAGGAAGTTTATTCAAATTTCCTCATATAGGTGTATGACATGTGGCTTCTTTAATAATAAAAGGATGTGTCTATGTGTAAAGTATTGTGTATAATGTATATGTGTCTTTTTAATTGTGTGCAACTAGATGTTAAAGGAGTGTTTCCATGCTTTAAATGGTGTGAGTTATTGTGATTTTTGCTTATAGATGCTAACTCGGTGATAGGAATTATAGTTTCAGTCTTGCAAAATGTGGTTAAATAAAGTTCACTTGAAGATATTATAATGATTTAACATGCTTATTGTAACTAGTAAGAGTTTTGTAACTTGTTTTGTCTCTTATGCAATGCATTCACTTGAATAATTGAAGCATAGTAAGGAAACTTTTGTTGTTATTATCTTACTTTGAGATAGGAAATGTTCTGAGATAAGATGTTCTAATGATTGATGAATTCCTTTAGCGAGGAGATTATGTATATTGTTCGTAAATGTTCTATAGGAAAGATATGATTTGGTTGTGTTCAAAAGAAGTTTTAGATTAACATGTACATCTTCATCTTAAGCTTGCGACTTCTAGGAGTAAGTCGAGTTTTAGGGGGGAGGATGCAGTGCTTCTCCCTGACTCATCCTTTATGAGAGAATGTGATAAACACTTTTAGATTTGTACTTTGATAATCTCTTTGATATTTGTGGATTCATTATGATTTATGTGGATGAATTTATGTCCTGGACTAATATGTTGATTAGGCTTATGCACTCACTATTCATCTATGGATTATATCGCTTATGAGGTTGTGATGTTATCTTGATTATGCTAACCCTATTCCATAATTATGATGATGATTGAGTTAATGATTGTGATTGTCTTCTAGTGTCTTCGTGATAGGGACAATGTCATACCACTCATTACAAAAATGATATGGCGTTGTGATTCTCTATCACTTGCCTGATCATTTATGATGTATATGTATTGTGCATATGTTGTATTGTGTTTTAGTGGTGGATGTTGTTAGACAACTCAGATAACCAGAGGACAACTGAGAGGGGGAGGTGAATCAATTGTCAACAGATTACAGAACTTTAAGCATTCAAATCCTTATTATCGGAACACATAAACCAAATACCGGAATAACTGATATAGCAATTAAACATAAACATAAATCACAAAATGGTTACCATCCATCCAGAACACATGACACCAAGATTTGTACGTGGAAAACCCGATAAAGAGAAAACCACGGTGGGAAGCCTACCCATAGTCAAATAATACTTCTACAGTAAGTATGTGATTGCAAAATGAGGGGCATGCACATGTAGGAAGGCCAACAACCTAGAGCGCACTGCTCATCACAAAAGGAGCCTCATTGACTACAAAATAAATCCAAACCACAATCCAGAAAGAAGAGTGAACTGCATATGATTGACCAAAACTCTTGCATATGATTACATTATTCGCACACAAATAATCACATAACTATCCCATAACCATAACCCCATGATCTACAAAGAGATCTTACATCATATTTATACCAACCCGGGACTTAAACAATTAGGTTGGCCACCTAAAAGATAATACAATAAATTCATAACATAAACCTGCAATCCAATGATCAACCAAGTTGGCCTAAGACTGAAACAACATAATCCAATCAATGAATCCATCTGGTAATGCATCGGGGTCACCCATCAACACGTTACATAAACCGATCCATAACCTAGCATAATAAGATAGCATTAGGTCCGGACCCAAATCCAACACCACTGATCAACAGGAACACGAACAAGATAACCAACAACATCTTGAAAGCCATCTAGAAGTCGCACCAACACCACTTATCATGTGCATCAAAATATCTTCAACAAAGATATGTCGGTAAAACCCTTGCCGGTGACCAAAAGGCTTACTAGAACAAATGATAGTATCTGAGTCATCAAATCCCATACCAATTGATCGTGATACATATCTGAATAACATGAATGATAGATCCAAATCAATTCCACAAACCAAAGTATACCGAAGCATACCGGATCAATATCATAATCCAACCACTCTATTGGAACAAACAGGAAATCGGTAAACAACCAAAACAACCGGTGTTGCCATCAATGACAAAACATCAATGCAACACATAATCAATTCCTCCAAATTGTTAACCGATGCAGGATTGCAGGTACCAGACATAGACTCCACTTGGTCTCACATGTTTGAGCGTGTCTTATCCCAATGGCAAGTTGTCAGAGATGGCATGTGTTTCCCTCTCATACTTTAGGCTTAAGTTGATACCCTTGTCAGTTAGTGTCTTGGCTTGAGTCGTTGGTCTGCATCATGTGGTATGTTGTTCAACCTTATGTCAGGTTGCCTTGTAAATTTGTGATTATTTATTAATTAATAATTAATTGATTTATATAGTTTATTTAGTATTAAATTAAATTAATGGATGATATTAATGTGTGAATTATATTATTAGAGATTTATTATTTATTGATGTTTATTTAATGAATTTGTATCTACTTGATGATTTTATATTATTATTTTATGGTCTAATGTTTAATTGAATATTTATTATATGAGCTTCTGATTTATTGAATTATTATTTATTTATTAATTATTGGTTGAGTATTTATGCCTATCTGTACATTTATTTATTTATTTATTGTTTAATTTCTGGTTGAAACATTTATGCTTGTCCGTACATTTACTTATTCATTGTCCATTTTACTTATTTTTTTATTGTTTATTTTTTTATTTTTTTATCTTATTTATTGTTTGTTTATTTATTTCTTTATTTTGTTTTGATTGATAATGGGTCGTAGTCGTGTAATATATTTATTAATTTAAAAAATTTACATAGTACATGTTCGGTTCAATGTGGGCACCAGTAGGAAAGAACCAAACTAAGAAAACCTCTGATCTTGCCCAAGGATATTATCCTGGAAAGTTACATCATAGCCATTGGCTTATTACAAATGAAATTACATACATTATAATTGATCCACTCATCCTGTGGAGTCGTGTGATAAACATTTACAAGGTAATAGCCCGATACAGTTCTAGGGTATGTTGTCATTTCCTTCCTCAAGGTAATGATTATTAGAGATGAGAGATGAGGGAACTTTCTCTTAATCAAGATTATGTACCTTCTCTGATAATCCTGCAACACAATCTAAAAATATCCTTTCTCCTACATTTTGTTAGTCTCATAACAGTAAAGAATTCCTATCAATAACACTTACAAGGATAATCCCACTTCACAGCATTGAGATAAATGTAAACATATCCAGAACTTTCTTCAAAGATTCTAACACTTAATCAAATTAAACAGGGAGTGGATGCAATCTTAAACCACTCTAGCTATCAAAACAAAACCGGAGTTAATAACCCGTAGCACTGTAGCTAAATTTGAGTAAAAAATTAAAACGAAATGAAGTCTAAAGTTACCTACAGAACAAAATCTGATGCAAATAGAGGCAACAAAAGTATTATCAATGGATTGAGAAAGCTAACTGAATATCAACACAATACACAAATCTTATCTTACAGTTTCACCTTGATTAACTAGATTCAACCCATAGAGTTGCTTGGGTAATGCCAAACCCCAGTCTAGGGCCATGGCAACCGAAGGTCAAGGGGAATATAAATCCTAATAACTGAGCAAAGCACTCCACAAGGCAAATCCAACACACAATGCAGAAAGGAGAGAAAATATTAATAAAATGTATGTATGTATATATATATGTGTGTGTGTGTGTGTGTGTGTACATACATATATACAAGTATATACATATATATGTATGCATATATGTATATGTATATATACATCACATATATACATATACACATATATATACATATACACATACATACATATATATGTATCTGTATATATATACATATATGTGTGTGTGTGTATATGTATATATATATATGTATACATATGTATGTATGTATATAAATATAAGTATATTTACACATACTAAGATACATATACATATGTATGTATGTATGTATAAGTATATTTACACATACTAAGATGTATATACATATGTATGTATGTATATACATGTTTGTATATACATATATACACATATATGTGTGTATATATATATATATATATTCACATGTATACATACATATATATGTATATATATATATATGTACACATACATATATGTATGTATACATGTGAATATATATACATATATATATATATATGTATATATACATACATATATATTTGTATATATATGTATACATATGTGTACATATATGTGTGTGTATATATATATATACACACATGTGTACATATATATGTATATATATATATGTACACACACACACACACACACACACACACATATATATATACATATATGTATACGTGTGTATATATGTGTGTGTGTGTGTACATATATGTGTATATATGTATATACACATATATGTATGTATGTATATGTATATGTATATACATACATACATACATACATATGTATATACACATATCTATACATATATACACACATATATATATATATATGTACACATATCTATACATATATATACATACATATATATATATAAACATGATTAAATGTCTAGCGGAAGGTATATATACGAAGTACAGGGTCCGTCCAATCATAATGAAAAATTGGCACGAATCACACTAAATAACAATGCAAGTAATGAGTGACAATGAGCGGGAGCGAGAGCGAGAGTCGCGCAAGGGCGGGAGCTAGGGTTTTGGTTGTTGCTGAGGAAGGGGAGGAACCAGACGACGATGAGGACGATTGCTTGGGAGCCTTGGCAATGGGTATCGCTGCCTGGCTTGACCTAGATGATTCGTGATGCCCCCTTCGCTCCCTCTTTCTGGTGGATCGGCTTCTGGGGTCTCTCGCTGAGGCGGCTGTTTGGGTTGCTACTGCTGCGGGCTTAGTGGGTCAGAGCCAGTGGGGATTTCTTTTGGCAGCTCTCTCTTCCTCTCTTGTCTGTTGGGTCGGTCTTGTTAGGCCGTTTTGCTCTGCTTTGGCTTGTGTCCCTTCTTTGTGCCCTTTCCCATGTTGGGTTGGAGGATTTTGTGCTTCCAATGCTTCTTTTTTCGTTTTCCTCCTCTCGGGCTGGGATTTGTGGAGCTCTTTTGATGCCCTTTGGGTGGAAATGCCTAGGTTTTGGGTTGTTTCTGGGCACCCTTCTTCTCTCTATGTGCCTGTTAAGAAGGTTTTATCTCTTATAGAGGTGGAGATATCTTCCGCAGAAGGAGTTGGATGCTCCTGTTCTGAGGCGGCTTTGCTGGGCAGAGGTTGTTCTGGTATTGGGTTGCAGTTGGTGTGGTCTCTCCTTCTAAAGAAAATATGTTCTCTCCCTATTGAGGTGGGGGTTGTTTCTTTGTTGTTGGAGTATGGTTACACTTTTGGTGGTCCCGTTTCTTCTATGTGGGCCCTCAGTGCTTCCACTTTCGGTTTCCTTTTGAGGGTTTTTTCTCTTACTACTTAGTCCCATGGATCTCTTCTTGAGGCGTTGTGCCCTCCTATGGAGGTGGAGTGGTTGCTTGGTGTTTGGGTGGTTAAAGGGATTTTTGGTGCTTCCTCTCCTAGTTTGGTGTACCTTTCTCTCGAGGCTGGTGATTTTTTGGTTGTTGGATCTTTTCTCTCAAGCTCTTTTATGTCTTCTCCTATTGAGGTGGAGAGTGCGGCGGTGCTTGTTTGGATGGATGCTTTCCTGATCGGGCCTCTGTTTCAGCTCAAGGTGGTTGAGGGTACCACTTCAAAAGCTAGTTTTAAGGTTAGGGAAGCCTTTCAAAATCCCTTTATCTCTAGGCATCTTGTTTTATTTGCCTTTTCTTTTCTTATATGGCTGGTTGCTGATAGTTTTCAAGGGCCCAGTCCAGATTCTGGTTGTTTTTGGTTATGGGCTAGTCATGATTTTTGTTGTCTGAAGTCTCTGTCTTAGGTCAAGGGAGTCGGAAACATCCCTGTTGTTTGTCTAAGGGTGCATGCTAACCCTCATCATAGTTTAAATCTTTAGCCTAGTTGGTGTAGCCAACTTGTTTTATATCGATGATATCTTAAGTATTTGACTGGTTCTTCTTGTTCGTGTTTGATGGCTTTTGCTAGCTTTTGCCAGCTCAGCTTTGTTTGGGCAGCTAGTTTTCTTGGTTAATTCTCTTTGGCAACATTGTTCTATGGGTTCCAGATCCTGATAAAATCTGAGGGTTTCGGGTCCCTCCAAAACCTGTTGCAAGGGTTTCGGGTCCCCTTAAAACGTGTTTTTCCCATAATAAAAAACAATGCAAGTAATGAAGAGAAAATAGAGAAACAACAAATAAAAAATGCATATATATATAGACTTATAGTTAACTTAGAATTCAATTATGGTTAGGCTTCAACTAAAGTTATATCAACCCTACCCTAACCCCAAGCTTTATCCTAGAATAGTAACTTTAATCACAACCTAAAATTAATCCTATCCATAACCTAATCTTAACCATAACTCTAATCTAACCCTAATTGAATCCTAATAACCTAACCCTAAAATTAATCCTAACCTTAATTGAACCTTATCTTGAACAACAACCTAAACCCTAGCATAGTCTCAACCCTAAACTCAACAACTAACATTGACCCTAACCCTAATCAAACCTTTATTCTAATGTAACCCATAACTTAACCCTAACCCTAATTAAATGGTATCTTTAATCCTAAATAAATATTAACCCTAACCTTAAACTCAAGCTTTATTATAGAAACCTAACCCTAACAACATGGTTTATCCTTGAAACCTAACCCTATTTTAATCATAAGCATAACCATAACTATAATCCTTAGCCCTAACCTTAACCATAACACTAAACCTTAACCCAAAACCTAACCATAACCCTAATCATGATGTAAACCCTAACCTAACCATAGTCCAAACCCTAAACCTAGAACCTAACTATAACCCTAATAATGATTTAAATACTAACCCTAACCTTATCCATAACTATAACACTAAATCCTAATATTAGCTCTAAACCTTGTGCTTAACCCTAATGCTAACAATAATTCAAACCATAAATCTTGTTGTAACCCAAACCCTAACCCTAACAATAATGCAAACCCTAACCATAATCCAAATAATTCTAACCCAAACTATAACCCTAAGCATGATGCAAACCCTAACCATAACTGTATATGGTGAAAGTGGAAACAACAATATTGAAAGACTAAATAGAATTCAACCACAAAACCCTAGCCTAACAGCAACAAAAATCCACCATAACATATGAAGATTACCCAAGACAATGCAAATCAAATGAAATCACAAAGATTATACCATCACATGTCCAATAGGGTTTGGATCTCCATTCTGCCTATCTCCATTGATCTTGCTTGATATAGTTGCTCTCAGATTTTATATGTGCACAAGAGCTCAACAAAGAACAGATTGTGGTTGCAAGTAGGATCTCATATGAAAAACATAGTGTAGTCAAGTGCATAATTGAATTAGCCAGGGTTTGATAATGAAGGAAGCATCTCCTTTTATAGAAGACACTACATGAAATGGAGGGATAAGATTGAGAGGTGTAAAAGAGGTCGGCTATGATTAGAGGGTAGGTAAAAGAAATAATAAAATAATAAGAGGGTAGGTAGTGTATGAATTAAGAGATGAATGACATGTGTCATGGGTAGAAAAGGCTAATGAATTAATTAAATAAATAAAAATTTATTTAATTAATAGAAGAAGTGGGATCAATTAAATAAATAAAATATTTATTTAATTTAGGAAAAGGGGTAATTTAAATAAATAAATGTATTTATTTAAATGAGAAATAAGGCTAGAAGAGGATAAATGAATTAATTAAATAAATAAATATTTATTTAATTAATAGAAGAATTAGGCTAAAGTAATTAAATAAATAAAATATTTATTTAATTAGACATGACAATTTTAGGTGTCTACATTTTGCCCCTCTTTGAGACAATGCAGCTTGTCGCATTGTTTCAAAGAAGATAATATGAACTGATACAAAGTTGCCCCAAGATGGGAATGATATGCCCCCTCGAGAGATTGGATGAAAATGTCTGAAAAGATCGCAAACAATCTCTCGATAAGAAAGAAAGGCTAGAATGGACTGACCGGATAAAGTGACAGAGTCACGGGATAAAGAAGACTGACTCAGGATACGAGGGCTTCACAGATTCGATCGCGTTCGTCGAGATCAGAGGCCAGCAGATGCAGGAGAGCCGGTAAGTATCGCAAAAAAACTTGTACTTTGTTGTAATAAATGTTGTCATAAATGCATCATAGTTAGCGCAATAAATGCATGTTTGAATAATGTCCAAAAAATGTCAAAACGTCGAGGCACGTCTGTGTTGGTGCCAGGCGCGTCTATGCTGGCTAGGCACGTCTATGTTTGTGTCACGCGTGTCTATGCTAGAAAAAGTGTTTGTGTCAAATGCGAGCACGTCTGCATTGTTCAGACGCGTTTGTGAAATGTGGGCACATTTGTGCAGGACAGGCGTGTCTGTGCAGAGCATAGGCATGTCTGTGTATTTTAGGCGCGTCTATGCAGAGCAGGTGCGTTTGTGCAGTCTATAAGCACATTTATGTCATCAAGTCACGTTTATGTCTTCAAGGTCAAATCGACAGTTCTATGATGGACATACGCTGTCGATTGGATAAGCTACTAAGAAGATACACTCAAGCAGGTCCTCTAGGGAAGACTAGGATAGCAAAGAGGGCTAGGATTGACAATTTTGTGATAGAACATACGTTGCCAATTAGGAAACTACTCAAGAGGATTCACTCAAGCAGAGGCCCTAGGATAGGATGGATCAAGGTACTTTGTGATGAACAGTGAGTACCAAGACATAGTACTTTGTGATGAACAGGGAGTACTAAAATATGAGTAACACTTTGTGATGAACAGTGAGTGCAAATGTGAGCAGCACTTTGTGATGAAGAGGGAGTGCAAAACACGTAGTACTTTGTGATGAACAGGGAGTACCACTAGGATAATCAGCAACACTTTGTGATGAACAATGAGTGTCACTAGAATATTAGCAACACTTTGTGATGAACAGTGAGTGTTACTAGGATAGAGTACCATATGCACTTAGATAGAAAGTAGCATTTTGTGATGAACAGTGAATGCCGCTATGACTGACATGATTGATTTGCTTGACTGCAGGAGTATCTACCTATGTTGGAGTCGCGAGAGAGATTCTCGTCGACTTAGAGGTTGCGACCAAAGTTGACATTTGAGGACAAGGCTGCCATTGAGGGTATGGGTTTGCGATATATTATGTATGTGCCTGAGTTTCGGGCAAACATGGGGTTGCTGACTGCGCTAGCTAAGAGATGGCACTCAGAGACGTGCACTTTCCATTTGCCGATGGGTGAGATGACAATCACCTTGGAGGATGTTTACAGGATACTGCGGGTACTGATTGATGGGAAGCTGATTCCTTATGATCGAGAGGGAGATAGGGAGGCCCTTAGATGATTGTTTCAGGATCCCGGACTAGAGATGAGAGCTAGACACGTGGCATGGGACACGATGACAATGACAGGACTAGCACTACTAGCAGTGCTAGGAGGAGTGATCAGTGGGTTCCTGTGTCCAAACAGGATGACACAAGGGTTGGTTGTGGGTTGGGGGAGCACCTTGGAGACACTGGTTACACAATACACCAGATATGCCTGGGGACTGTGTGTGCTGGCACACTTATACTATGAGCTGCATCAGTTTGTGTATCATGGATCCATAGGATTGGGCTGTGGAGTTACATTGTTGCAGGTATGGGCCTATGAGCATCTGTCGATTACCCGACCGATACACTTCAGGGGCAGGGGTCATGGACGCAGCTTTGTTCATCTGTATGATATGATTACCTCACAACCACGACTTGGCAGATTGGAGCATTGGCATCGAGTCCTGGATGAGATCGACACTATGATATGGAGGTCGTACCTTGGGTGCGAGAAGTGAGAGGAGGATGCAGTGGATCTACCTTATTCTTTCCAGAGCAGATATCTGATTGGGCGAACGCCCTATGTATTGGAGAGACAGTTGATTGACAGGGTATGTAGGCAGTTTGGCAGTATTCAGCGGATGCCACGGGGTTCTGGGATGTATGCTCGGACAGTCAGAGATCAGGCACACTTTGGGCCATTATTATCATATGATTAGACCATGACGCAGCTAGTAGAGATGGTGTCGATGCCATGGGATATGTGGCTAGAGATTGAGGATGCAGGCATGGTTGCAGAGTACATGGCGTATTGGGCTGAGCATCCCTTTCCATGATTGACAGACCCAGGGGAGGCGATAGATGGAGATGGTGGGGGAGATGGAGATGATGATGGAGATGGTGGGGGGAGAGGCCAATGGAGGAGGCAGGGTGCTATTGGAGAGAGGAGGGTGGCTCCACGGAGAGAGGGTGGGGAGGAGAGACAGGCTCGGGTGGTGAGGGGTCGCGGTGGATTGCCATTACAGGTGCCAGCAGCACAGGGTCCTAGACAGGTGCAGGAACAGGGGCAAAGGCAGGTACAGGTACAGGCATAGGCACCAGTACAGGGGGAGCCACAAGCAGAGCCACAGGCAGAGGCACAGGGGGCCGAGGAGGAGGATAAGCTGCTTGAGCTGAGGGAGATCTGCTAGGGACAGGCAGGTGAGATTCAGGACCTGGAGAGGGAGACGACTAGGCTCAGGAGGCAACTGAGGGAGATAGAGCATGAGCGAGATCAGGATATCCAGCGCTATACTGAGGCTGAGACAACGCTGAGGGCTAGGAGGCAGGCAGCAGAGGATACAGGGGCTGGATATGCCTATGTTCTACGGGCAGGGGAGGAGATAGGTTACTGGCGAGACCTATATTACTGAGCAGTGCCACCAGAGCAGCGGGCGAGGAGCTTCCGCAAACCATCGCGGACAACGACAGCTACGGGGGGGAGCCAGAGGAGATAGGCGTCCAGCAATGGAGTTGTGGGTCCTCCACCACCACCAAATAGAGGGGACAGGAGGGATGATCCTGGGGCGGGTCCGTCTAGGGCTCAGACTCTGTCGAGGCTAGGCGGCTCCAAGGGAGGGAGTTCATCATAGCCGTAGAGGGCTCCCCATGTATCAGTGTGTTGTACCATTTTGTATTATGATGTAGACACCTTCCAGTGATTTTGTAGCCATATGATTTTGACATCATTGTATCATGACACTTTATATATATATGAGATGATTCATCTTGGCGGCAGCTATATGCATGTGTACCTATGTGATGAGATGTTTCATGATGTATGTTTTTATGTGATGATTACGACATGGATGCAAATATATACATGATGAAATGCAATATTTCTGTTCTTTTTTATTATTATTATGTTATGCATATGCAAATGTGAATGTATAAAATGTTAATGAATATGATAATGCAAATGATTATTTACATGATGAGAATATAAAATGTGCTAACATGTGTTGTGTGCAGGATGTGATGCAATTGTGATATCTATATGTATGTATGAAATGCTTAATATGTGGTAATGCAGGTGCAACTACATGAAATGCAAATGTTTTTGGCGTATCATTATACTCAGTCATGTGATAGCAGGCTACACGGACTCAAGAAGGATGATGGAAGTCAATCAAGAAAGGGGGATGAAAGATAGAAGATATGAAAGTGAAAGAGCTTCTTGTGCGTTATCATCATTGAGCTTTATTATGGCAAGTAGGTTATGACGATCGAGGCATATGTTTGACCCAGAAAGTCATTGTACTTGTTTGCATGGAGATAAGACAGTAACAAACAAGGAATGCCCCAGTTCATACTAGACTCACAGTGTCCTCATATCCTTGGACAAGTCATAGCATTACTAAAAGACAATCCACAGACAGCAAAGAAAAATAGGTGACGATACCTCATCCTTGCCTTTCTAGTCAAAGACATCCTAGAGATAGAATCGCTAGTCAGAGACATCCCAGAAAAGCTAAAAGACATGTCACCAAAAAGATAAAATCAAAAGAAAACCAAGACTCGACACCAACATCCACTGTAGTCCTCAAATTTAGTGTCTCTTGTCACTTGTATAAGTCTTATTTGATTGTGGTGACAATGTTTACTTTCACAAAAGGATAGATAGCACTGAACCATATGTTGTCTGAGTCTGTTGAAAGATTTGATTTGTTGAAGCCCATTGTTGTTGTTGTGTCTCATCTAAAACTAACTGAATCCATGCAACTGATACTTTATTGCGAAGAAGACGAAACTTTATTACGGCTCGGCGATGCAAGTGTTGCTTTATTGCAGATTGTGCGTGGATAGATGGAAGAAAGCTGGAAGAAACTGTACTCCTCAGAATAGGTGATGCTCTCAGTTCCACACCCATCACTAGACGTAGGATTTGCCTTAGCCACAAATAGGAGCTGATTTATTATGGATGGAAAGAGGGGGAAAAGGGGGTTATTACGAATGACTAACCAATCTTGGGTAGATCAATAACAAGCCATGATGGGAATGGGTAAGTTTATTATGGATGGATAGGTTGTGAGTGTGTGCAAAGTGAAAGGATGAAATGGAATCCTAAAGGAGGGAGGAGCAATGTCTCTACGCATGGCGCCGGTGATCCGGTTTTCACCATGGTACCTGCCCAGGGCACCACCGAAGTGGTTTTCACCATTGGACGAAATGTTTTTCTTTTTTTCTTTTTTTCTTTTTTGTGTCACAAGGCACCTGTTTGCCAAGTTTTCACCAAGTAACGATTTTTTTATTTTATGATTTTTTTGTATTTTGAAATTTTTATTTTTTTTTTTTTGTATTTTTTTTTTTTTGTATTTTTTTTAATTTTTAAATTAGGATACTCTGAAGAGCTATGTGTAAAACCTGCGGAGGTGCATGCTATTGATAGGATCCTCAAAAGGTTCACCCTCTATGGTTAAGAGCCTATATGCACTAGATCCATAGGCTGCTGTGATAATATAAGGACCAAGCCAGTTTGGTTCAAACTTGCCCTTCTTCTCTCTGTCTTGCGGATTTTTAGGATTTTCTTTGAGAACCAGGTCACCCACCTCAAATGTATGAGGCTTAACCTTGTGATTGTAATTGCGACGTTCCTTGACTGAATGATATGTAGCTCCATGGATTGTCTTCCTTGATGAAGGAATTGAGATAGAATTACTAATGTGTGAACTACGTTTGCCCGTATGCGTGTCACCTGAAGAAGTTTGGGCATCCCTGATAACAAAGTCCCTCGAGAAAGCTCCATTAAAGGTCCATGATGTATCGCCAGAAGGGAAAGGATGTGCGGAACAAGTGGATGAGTGATGAAGGCTTATGATTGTGAAAAGAAGTGAAAGTAGGATAGCATGATGGAGACTTAGGATCAACAAGTATGCCTTTTGACTTGAAATTTTAGAACTTTTGCCCCTAGTTATTTTGATATTAGGGGAGATCATCTCTTTCTCTTTTTCTTTCATAGGATTTTTATCCTTGACCTTGATTTTGCAAAGCCCAATAGCTTTTGATTTTGATTTGGACTAAAGGACTTCTCTTTATTTTTGACTTTTAGATTTTTCTTTTCAAAACTTGATTTTTGATCCTCAATGAGTAAGGGCTTTTGTAATTCTTGTTGATCCAAGTCTGGGAGAGGATTGTAAATGGAATGAGTGGATGAAATGGTAAGGCTATGTGAGTTCTCAAGAGGGTTGGCGATACGCTCAATAGATTCTTCGTTGGAACCACTCTGAGGACTATTGATATCAAGAGTTGCTTGCACCACTAGAGGAGATTTGCATTCAGACTTAGTAGCCACAACACTAGGTGGTTCACACCCAATTCCTTGATATTGCAAATTGTTTATAGGTTGTTCCTATCGACTCAATGTCCTAGGAGATAGTGGGAGTTGATCAACATGAAAGATATATTCACCACATCCCATGTCTTTAATATTGAACTTTTCTTTGATCTCTGCTTGTTTTGATGTAGAAGCTTTCAAGGATTCTGGATCCACATATGTTGATGAAGGAATAGCTTCTCGATTGACAGGGATTGTTATTTCTAATCTAGATCGCAAATTGTTGCAATATATGAATGGATTTGGGTTAGCTTTGACAGTCACTTCAAATCCATTGTGTGGAAACTTGATACATCGATGATATGTAGATGGGACTGTGCTCATCTCATGAATCCATGGACGTCCCAAGAGTATGTTGTATGTGAGATTAAGGTCTAGGACTTGACAAACCACATCTTTTGTAACTGGCCCAACTCTGAGAGGTAAAGTGATTGTGCCCTTGGATGAACGCTCTTCATCATCATATGCTTTGATGGTAATTTTGTTTGTAGAATTCATAGCTTTTTCAGAATATCCCAATTGTTTAATAGTGCTCAATGTACAAATGTTTAGACCTACTCCTCCATCTATCAGGACTCATTTTATTCGATGTTTGTGTAGGAAGGCTTCAATGTGTAAA
Organism: Cryptomeria japonica; assembly: GCF_030272615.1. Taxonomy (NCBI): domain Eukaryota; kingdom Viridiplantae; phylum Streptophyta; class Pinopsida; order Cupressales; family Cupressaceae; genus Cryptomeria; species Cryptomeria japonica. The sequence goes on along the minus strand of NC_081414.1, from coordinate 76,881,017 downwards.
GGTGCATTATGTGGCTGACTTACGGAGGCATCATCTGCTTCTATGAATGTAAGGGAGTGTGGAATGGAAAGGTATCCCACCATGGCTTGAAACTGGTCCACGTTCAGATCAGTGGGGACAACAGTGTCTCTCAAGATTTTGTCAAGAATGACTTTATGTGCGGGGGATATGCGTAAGAGCTCAAGGATTGAGATAAGCGTGGGTGTCTTCCCTAACTGTTCTACAAGGTCATACTCAGGTTTGGTTGAGGAAGCTATGTTTTTAGCTGGAGCACCTTGCAAAGTGAATTTACCTCGATGGGTTGTAACATGACATTCAGAGGTAGGTTCGGAAGAAGATCCAATGCCTTATAGGACAATCTTGGGTCTTTGGGTAGAATTCTCAAGTGTTTTGTCCTTGATGATAATGGTAGAGACATAATTGTCCATCGAGATGTGATTGATAGCTGAATCATAGTTATAGGATGCTCTTGTATAGTTGGTTTGGTCACCTATGGCTTTAGCTTTTCCCTTGTCATGTTTTGGGAATGGTTCCTTAAACATCTCATGTTCTTGATTGGATGAGTGTCCTTCAATCTCAATGTCACCTCTATCAATGAGATCTTGTATGATGTTCTTCAGTCAATGACAATTTCCTGTCTTGTGGCCCTTGCTCTTGTGAAATTCGCAATACTCATCATCATTCCACAAATTTGGTTTTACCTTTGGTTCATATGGAGGCAAATCTGGAATTGTGATTATCTTTTTTGCCACTAGCTTTTTGAAAACTGACTCAAGTGGTTCTCCCAATGGGGTGTACTTCCTTCGTGATTTGGAAGTTGTTTGAGTATTGACCTGATTGTTTGTAGAGCTTGATCCTGAAAAAATGATTTTGGGTCGCACTGTATTGGCATCAACAACACCATCATTGACTATGTTCTTGTTTTTATTCCAAAATCTTGGCTTATCTTTTCCTTTAAATTCATCTTTGTTTTCCTTGAATATCTTAATGACTCCTTGTTCAATTAGGACCTTTTCTATCGCTAAGCCTTTTTCAATGACATCCTTGAAGGTGGACAAACAAGCTTTCCTTAGATCATAGCCAATGTCTTTGTTAACATTCTAGGTGAACATCTCTACCATTTGTTTTTGTGGAATTTCACAAGAGCATCTGCTAGCTAGATTTCTCCATCTTTGTAAAAATGATGCAAAAGACTCTCCCTCATTTTGCTTGGTGTTGCACAAAGTAGTGACTGATATGTCTGTCTCTATGTTGTATGAGAAATGTTGGATAAATGCCTCTACTAAGTCACCCCATGACTTAATTGCAGGTGGAAGTTGGGAGAACCATTCCATAGCTTGATCACCTAAGCTCTGTGGGAATAATCTCATCAAATATGTCTCTTCTGAAGCTACCTCAATGCAAGCTGTGAAAAACTATCTTATATGTGCCTTAGGATCCCCTTTGCCTCTATACTTAGCAAACTTAGGTGTCACAAAGTGTGTAGGAAATGGAGGCATTGGAATGCTCTTGTCAAATGGATAAAGATGTATGTCTCTCATTGTGTAAGTTGGCTTCGGTGTATTTATGTCCTCCATTTTCTTTTGTAAGTCCTTAATTTGTTGCTCCAAATTATTCTTAGGTGGAGATCGACTTCTTGGACCATACCCCATGCTTGAGGCACCAATTGGAGGAGGAGCATGTTGCATATATGGATGATATTGATCATACACATGTTCATATGGAGGAGGTCTATAATGATGCTGCGTATATGGACCACCTGGTATAGAGTCATGGTGAGGAATGGAATATCTACTTTGTCCATGTATACCATACTCTATAGGAATGTCATGAGTTTATTCTAGTGTGTTGCCCCCAAATTTGACACGTGGTTTCCTTGTGTCCAAATCTTGAGCATGCCTTTGAATATCCAATTGCTTTGGTGGTTGATCCTTAGCATTGATATGTGATTGAGCATATTTTTCTGCATAAGACTTCCATAATGGTCTGCGAAGGTGAGTATCATATGCTTGACCATGTGTGTATGAGACCTTTGGTTTTTGAAACAAAGATGATGGTGATTCATGCACCATATGTGGTCCTCTATTGCCTCCACTATTAGGCCTCCTTTGATCCATGTTGGAGTGAGGTTGTTGCAAAGGTCGATTTTCCATTATTTGAGACATGTCAAAATCATAAGGGATCTTGGTTCCACTTTGTGCCATCACTTGTAGAAAGTATTGTCTATCTCTCCTCATTATTTGCTCAACCAATCGATTAAAATGAGGATTCATAATGATGTCTTCCACTTCTGCTGAATGTACAGAAAAGTTGTCAATATTGTCATTGTGTGCATCATTGTTTCTTGTAGTGTCCATGTGCTCAACATTTGGAATGTTTCTATAGGCATCCATGTCAAGTAATGTAGTATGATCAGAATTGAAAAAGATATCATTGTCATACTCATAGGAACTCATGTTTGCGGACTCTTGAGCCTCTTTAGTTTCTCTCCTAGATTTTTGGGAACGGGTTTGAACCATGAACTAAGTATTGACAAAGATGTATGAGACTAGATGAAAATGGAAAAGAGTATGGAAGACCAAGAGTTGGATGGAATGTAAATGAATCTGAGGTTTACTTGCAATGTCCAAAGTGTAAGACCAAGTATGTATGTAGTAGAGTAGGTGTGGCTTCCAAAGAGAGGATAGTTTCTCTTGATGAGGTAAGTTGACCTTGACTCTAAGTAAGACCAAATGAGAGCCAAAGGTGATAGACCTTGATGAGGGACCACTTAGCAAAATGTTGTTGTATGTAATGTGTTGACAAAGTATGATGAGGACAAGCAAGTGACCTTTTGACTAAAGTTTAGACAAATATGAATGTAATGTAAGGTGTAAAGAAATGATGGACTTTGTGAGACCCAAAGACAGGTTGAATGCTAGATGAAACCCTGGAGGAATAACCTAGGAAGCTCAAGAATTCTGAAACTGACTGTGTTTGTTTGTTGGATTGCAAAAGTTTTTCAATTCTGAACACAGACGTGCCTATATACTGCACAGACGCAATTTCCTGACACAAGTGTGGTTTTGTTTAACACAGACGCGAGTCTGAGATTTTGTAAGTGCAATGTTGATTCTGAGAACACAGACGCATTTTTGCCCTTCACAGATGTGGTTATACGACACAGACGCTGTTATGTCAGACAAAGACACGTTTCTACAAAATTTGTGCAATTTTTCCCAATCTGTGAAGTTGCTTTGTTGTGACCAAGCCTGAATGTTTGACTGTTTTTCGTGACAAGAGGACACAGTGTTGATGGGGACTCAATGTTTGCAAGTTTAAGACTCAAAAATGACTCCAAGAAAGTGTGATGTCTGATGTGAAATTGTTTTGCATACACTTGAAGACACAAAAGACACAATGTTTTGTTGTTTGGTCTTGAATGTTTGATTGTTCAAAATAAGTCAAGCACAATTCTTATGGCTGGCCAAGACAATAGTTGTTGATCCCACATGGAGTTTCCCCCGACGCTACGCTATTCAGAGCAGATACTTAGATGTTTGACCCCACTGGCTCCACCCTCGGCACTCACTTCTTAGGGCAACCAAGCATCAGTCCCCACAAAAATTCCTTGTGGCGAACTTTGTATCTCTACTAAGAACCGTATGTGTGTGGGCCGCTACCAGAGGTCCGACCTCCTGCCTCAACAACTACAAGGATTTGGGCTTCTAAAACAAAAAGGTGCTAATAAGGGCATCTGCTCGTGTGGCCATACATGCGGCACTTTCAGCTCTGTAAATATAGAAGGCTCCTAGCCGATAGGGGTTACGCCCTACAAATGATCAAATAAATTTGATCAAACGGGTTTATGGGGAGACATAGTGTTGGTATGAACTAATCAGCACACGTTATTCATAGTTTTCACCATGAATACAGTTATTTATAGTGGTTTGGAAGAAGATGGTTTTTCTTTTGCTACCACTTAGGTCGTTCTCTCCTCACTAGTAGTCCTAATGACCACACGGGGAGACAGGCCCTCTAAAGATTAAACAAAAAGAGCCTATTGCTCAAGACACAAAAGACACTGATTCAATTTTAAAGCACCAATTGAAGTGTTTGCTAGTCTATGAAATCAAGGCACACAATAAAATTCCAAAAACCTTTGCCAAGGACCTGCAACAAAGATTTATTAGTAGTTTGGATTGTTTGAAATAATCACCTCTTTCTACAAGCACACAAGTTAGGTAAATTTTAGATCCAAAAAACTTTGTGAAAATAGGGGCCTTCAACAAAATGATTTTGCTTTCAAGACAAGCTGCACCAATTTCATTAGCTAGATCTGAAAATGTTAGCTCAAAATAAACCAGATCTAAAAAACTAAATCAATGAAAATCCCCAAAAAATGAAATCAGTGCACACAGACGCGGGTATCAGAAACACAAACGCAGCTTCTGGATGCAGACGCGCTTTTGTGAAACATAAACGCAGCTCTGGAACGCAGACGCACCTGAAAATCCCACAGATGCAACTAGGGAACACAGACGCGATTTTCGAAATCTGCAAAAAAAATAAAACTATCGAGGGTGTGGACGCAATCCTAGATGTCACAGACGCAGCTAAAAACCAAAAACGTGATCTGAAAGTACGCAGACGCGAAAATACCAAAATACTATCGAAAATGTGAGATCTGCAACTTCAAAACACAAAATCTGTAACAAGGATGTTAAATGCAAAAGGGACAAGAGTCCCACCGGGCGTGCCAAAATGTATACGGTGAAAGTGGAAACAACAATATTGAAAGACTAAATAGAATTCAACCACAAAACCCTAGCCTAACAACAACAAAGATCCACCATAACATATGAAGATTACCTATGACAATGCAAATCAAATGAAACCACAAAGATTATACCATCACATGTCCAATAGGGTTTGGATCTCCATTCTTCCTATCTCCATTGATCTTGCCTGATATAGTTGCTCTCAGATTTTATATGTGCACAAGAGCTAAACAAAGAACGAAATGTGGTTGCAAGTAGGATCTCATATGAAAAATATAGTGTAGTCAAGTGCATAATTGAATTAGCCAGGGTTTGATAATGAAGGAAGCATCTCCTTATATAAAAGACACTACATGAAATGGAGGGATAAGATTGAGAGGTGTAAAAGAGGTCGGCTATGATTAGAGGGTAGGTAAAAGAAATAATAAAATAATAAGAGGGTAGGTAGTGTATGAATTAAGAGATGAATGACATGTGTCATGGGTAGAAAAGGCTAATGAATTAATTAAATAAATAAAGATTTATTTAATTAATAGAAGAAGTGGGATCAATTAAATAAATAAAATATTTATTTAATTTAGGAAAAGGGGTAATTTAAATAAATAAATGTATTTATTTAAATGAGAAATAAGGCTAGAAGAGGATAAATGAATTAATTAAATGAATAAATATTTATTTAATTAATAGAAGAATTAGGCTAAAGTAATTAAATAAATAAAATATTTATTTAATTAGACATGACAATTTTAGGTGTCTACAATAACCATAACGATAACCTTAAAACTTAAACTTAACCACAACCAAAAAACCCATCCCTATCCCCAACCCTAACCCTAACTATGATGTTGATTCTAACCCTAACCATAATCTTAACCCTCTTCCCTAACCCTAACCCTAAGACTAACACAAACACTAAGCACAATAAAAACCTAACCCTAACCATATGCCTAATCATAATCCTAAGCCCTAACTCTAACCTTAATCCTTACCCTAGCCCTAACCATGATGTAAATCCCAACCTTGACCATAACCCTAGCCCTAAAGCCAACCTTAACCATGATATACAACTTAACCATAATCCTAACCATGACCATATGTCTAACCATAATTCTAAACCATAGCCTTAACTATGATATAAAACTTAACCATAATCCTAAACCCAACCCCAACCCCAACCATGATCTAAACCATAAACCTAACCCCAATCATAATCCTAATCCTAATTGAACCATAATCTTAACCCCAACCATGATCTAAACCATAACCCTAACCCCAATCATAATCCTAACCCTAACTAAACCTTAATCTTAAACCCTAACCATAACAATAATCATTAGCCATAACCCTAAAACCTAACCCAAACCATAATCATAATTGTAAACCTAAACCTTAACCCTGACCATAACCCAAACTTATCCCCAACCCTAACCATAAGTGTGATCATGTAGACTGTAACCCTAACCATAAACCCTGACTCTAACCCTAACCCTAAGCATGATATAAACCTAACGCTCATCATATTCCTAACCATAATCCTAAGCCCTAACCACAATCATAACCCTAACCCTAACCTAATCCTTAATCCCAAACCTAATGCTAATCCTAAGCATGATGTAAATGCTTATACTAACCATAATTTTAATCCAACCTAACCTTGACCTTATCCCTAATCTCTATGGCTAATGTAATCGCTAACCCTAATTAAACCTTAATGCTAACCTTGAAAGTGAGCTTTATTATAGAACCCTAGAATTAAACACTACCTACAACTTGAACCCTAATCTCACCATAATTTACCCCTAACCCTAACTCTATTATGATTGAAGCATAACCCTAATTATAACTCTATTTGAAATCTAATACTAACCCTAATTATAATTTAACCCTTATCATAATCAAACCCTAACCTTGACAATATCCCCAATCTACACCTAATTGAACCCTAACCATAGCCCAATCTTACCCTAATTGAATCCTAACCATAACGTAACTCTAAACCTACCTATAACCCTAGAATTAAACCTTAGCTACAACTTGAACCCTAATTTAACCATAATTGAAACCTAGCCCTAAACTTAACCCTATCCCTAATTAAACTCTAAATCTTATCTAACCTTAACTCTATTCTACACCAAACCAAGATCCTAATTGAATTCTAATCCTAATTTCCTAACCCTAATGTAATTGAATCAAAACACTGATTGAATTCTAATCCTAACCCTAACTATAATTAAACCCTTACCATAATTAAACTCTAATTATCTATAATTTGCTAATCCTTAAACTTGATCCCTCTAATTAAATTCCAACCCTAACCTAACCCTAAACTTAACTTTAACCATAAAATTGAACCCTACCTACAACTTGAACCTTAATCTAACCTTAATTGAATCCTAAATCTAATTTGAACCCCAACCCTAATTGAATTTCAATCCTAATTTAACTCCAATCCTAATGCAATTGAATAATAACCCTAATTCTAAGCCAAATTGAACTCTAATATTACCCCTAACAATAATTAAAACCTTACCATAATAAAACCCTAACCTTGACAATATCCCTAATCTAGACGTAACAAACCCTAACCCTAATTGAACCTTTATTCTAACATAACTGTAACCTTAATTAAACCTTAACATAACCTTAAAATCAAGCTTTATTATATAATCATAACCATCACACCATGCTTTATCCTCAAACTCTAACCCTATTTGAATTCAAACACTAACTCTAACCCTAATTAAACCCTTAATGAATTGTAATACTAACCCTACTCTTGATTGAACACTAGCCCTAACCGTAATACTAATTCTAATTCAGCCCCAACCCTTACCCCAAGCATTATCCTAGAATAGTAACCCTAATTGTAGTGTAATGTTAACCCTAAACCTTATATGAACATGATTGAAACCTAACCATAACCTAAAACTAAACTTAACTCTAACCCTAATCCTAATTAAACTTTAATACTACTTTAACCCTAACACTAATGTAATTAAATCATAACGCTAATTAAACTCTTGCCCTAAATGTAATTGAACCCTTATGATAACCTAACCCTAAAATTAACCCTAACCATAATTAAACCCTATCTTTAACCTAAATTATAGCCCTAAAATAATCTTAACCCTAAATCCAACCTAACCTTGATACTATCCCTAATCTGTATGCTAACGTAATCCATAGCCCTAATTAAACCTTCATCCTAACCTTGAAAGCATGTTTTATTATAGAACCCTAACCTTAACACCAAGCTTTATACTTAAATCCTGACCCTTTTTTAATCATAACACTAACCCTAAACCTAATAAGACCCTAATTTAATTATGATATTAACCCTACTCTTAATTGAATCGTAGCCCTAACTCTAATGCTAGTTCTAATTGAACCTCAATCATTACCCAAACCATTTTTCTAGAATAATAACCTTAATTGTAGCCTAACCTTAATCTTAACCTTAACCCTAATCATAACCCTAACCTTAACCCTAGCACTAGTCATAATCCTAACAGTAGTCCTAAATCCTAACCCTAACCATAATTCTAAACCTAAACCAAACCCTAACCTTGATACGAACCCTAATCACAGCCCTAACAATGATGTAAACCTTAACTCTAACCATAATACTAACCTTAACCCTAACCCTATTCGTAACCATAATACTGACCATTAAATCATGTTTTATAAGTACTATCATTAAATAAATTCTAATATATATCTTACATTTTAGTACATGCTTTAATCTTGCAAAACATATATATTTATTAAAAATAGTCTAAATGAATATATAAAATTCATATATCTCTACATAACAATATAATAATATTATACTATAATATAATTCAATTCAAGAAAAAGATACTATATAATTATAGGTTGCATTTATTTTATGTTTTTCATGTAGCGTCGCGAGACTGCCACTAGCATATATACCTTAAATTTTAATTTAATCTATATAAAATAGGTCGAGAGAAATCCTTCTCAAGGTGCCTATTTTTATTCAATTTTACACCCTAAAGTCAAATAGGCACCTCGAGAAGGATATCTCTCGGTGTATTTTATATAGATTAAATTAAAATTTAAGGTATATATGCTAGTGATATGATTTAGAGCTATCAGATTTCCACAATCCATATTAACATTCAAAATTTGTTTCTTTCTCTTTCTCAAAATGATTTTGTTTCGTAATGAATAAGAATTAATCTTAATAATTAAAATATCATACTAATTCAATTTGATGATGATTTATGTTGCATTTCACACACAAATAAATTATAAATTATCAAATTTTTAAATAATAAATAATAATAATAAATGTACGGATATTATACACGGATTTTTATCTATTTTCCTATTTTGAAGACAATTTTTAGTAGCCCTAACAACCACTCAACTTAAAAAATTACTCCTTCTAAATAAACCAAGGCACTCATGCATTCCCTATTCAGCTAATTGCGGATGACACGTTTCATCAGAGCTGCATTAAAATTCTAAGATAACCAGTCCAAGTCATAATAATCACGTTTTGGCTCACGGAGCTATCATGAAATTTGGAGGAAGCAAGATTTATTGATTTTTGCTTGGTACAATTGTCCATTTTTTAATGTAACCAACTGCATATTAGTGTCCTTAATTGGAGCATTATGTTTGAATAAATTTGAATTTTCAACCTATTTCATTGGGATTTGGTAAAGCCTTCATTACAAAATCTTCAATTATTTTCTAGTTAAGTTTATGCAATTTGATTTTTTGTCATTTGCGTGTTATGTTAAGCCGATTAGTCGAAAATACCATAGGTCAATTGAGGTTCTAGTTTGAGTTCTTTTATTGAGATTTTCTCCTATCCATTTTGGGATTTGCTCAGTTTTGTCTACTGTGCTTCAAACCCGCACCTTGCCATGCTTTGGTTTGATTTATTCGGTTCATGGTTGTCTTTGTTTACATTCTCAATTTGGGATTCTTCTTTTATTTGTAGATTGGTGTGTTGATTCAACCTCCTACGCATTCAATAGGCTACCTCAACACATTTATAATCATTAAACAAATTATTAATAATTATGGTCTTCCAATTTAATAGAAGTAGGGGATGATAAATTGACATCTCAACCTTATCATGCATTCTTTCTACCTACGAAATAATCAACATGCATGCACAATAATCAAGCATAGCACAGTTAAGAAGTTATCACATGGAAAAGACATTTGGAGGATCAAAATAATAGTAATATTTACTTAGGTTAGCCCTATCTTCAAAACTTCCATGCAATTATAATTAGTGGAGAGGGACCAATAGGTGAGAGGGGTCCAATACATACTATGGTAGTTGGACAAAATGGGACCAATAGTAGCACCTTAAAAATGTCATGTCAATTCTTATCCCCAAAAAAATACCTCCAAAATTCAAAAAATAATCAATCATGTGATGCCATTTTAGCACACAAGTAAATATGACCTAGTGCATACTTATTGGTCTTACCACAATTAAATGTGTGATATTTTGCCAAGATATAGAGCTCAATGAAAAATACAATAGAGAGACAAAATATTGAAAAAAACTGTATTCTATCAAGAGAAAATACTGATCAACTAGATCATCAAAAGTTACATACAATGAATATGAGTCTGCTTATATAGGCAAGGCTATATGGATATGTGAGCACACAAACATGACATGTGGCTCAATAAGAAACAAGGGTAGGTAGGAAATAGGTGTGGGTAGGTAGGAGAAACAATATAATATTCCACATGAGGTGGATCACCCACCGAAGGTGGAGTGTAACAACAAGATAAGACCACAAAAGATGGAAATTCTCCTACACATACTATCCCAATGTGGCACAAGCACCCAAGTATCTCATACCCAAACTACTATGAAATGCATTTCCTAAGTAAACTTAAGTAAGGTGTAATAATATCCAAGATGAATAATTATTTACACCAACACCCCCCCCTTAAGTGCAACTTAGGGGAATGCACTTAAGTCTACAATGCAACTAAGCAATGCAAGATGGGTCCTGGCCACTAGGCCATGTTAGGTACCCATGTACAAATGTAAATGAATGCAAACCAATGCAATGGAATCTCTCACAAAATGGGAAAAGAGAGAAAAACCCAATGGGAAAAAACCCTCCCCCAAAAGAGAGATGAAAACCATATACAAAGAACTCTCATAGAAGTATGTGAAGGACAAAACCCCATGTGAGGAAAAAGTTCCCCCCATATGAGAGAAGAAGAAGAGAGACTAGGAAGCCCTCCCTCAATGTAGAATCTGCACCAATGATAGAAGCTCGATGATGAATGAAGAAATTGTTCCACGAACATCGAACCACATTCCTCCCCTTAGGAAGAAACAAAACCAAAGGTGTATCCATGAAGTCTCCCCAATCATGAATGGGAGATGTAGGAAAAATACTCATGATGAAAGGAATCTCTGAAAAACTACCCAAGTGTCCCCTTGTCGATGTTGAAAGTTACCTCCTCCAAAGGTGGTAAACTGCACCACACTACTGAAAAAGGCACTCAATGATCTAGTGGAGATGAATGTAGAACAATGTCCAAAGACTCATATGTCTCCTCAAAAGATAAAGAGACCTCCTCCAACTGCTGGACAAAAGTATCCACAATCATGTCAACCTCTAAAGATTGATCATGTAGAAAATGCACAAGAGGGTCAGAGTGATCCCTCGCAACAATCGAAGAAGGATCATCTTCATCAAAGAGAAGATGAATGTCATCAATGATGTCTCCCAAATCTGCAATGTAGGACTCCACAAACAAACCCGCAATGTCTGTCAAGTAGGCATCCCATGAAACTGAAGCTGGAAGACATGGAATATCCTGCTGCACTGAATCACAAGAAGGCAAAATTGTCGCACTAGTTGCATCATCAGGTGCAATAGGTGGTGTGATATCAAGAAAAGGAGATGAAATGCAAGACTCAAGAATGGGGTCACAAGTGAGAATCCCCAAGTTCAAGTGCCCAAAGTTCTCCTCAAAATCTGAATCATCAACATAGGAAGAATCTACCTCATCAATAGGACCAAAATGTGAAAAAGAGTACAACCGAGATGCATGATCAACTACCCCAGTCGCAATGATAGCTCCACTCTCCAAGTCTCTAATGATAACTGAATCAGGTGTGAACTCCACAGTTTTCCTAGTTGGCCCATGTGTGATTTGATAGATAGAAAGAATAATGTTTGTCAAGTGGGGTACACACAACACATCATTGAAGGAGTTATCCCCAATGGCAAAAGATCCTTTCCCAATCATGTCCATGTATGTATGGTTGCACATCAAAATATGTGGTATGTGGCAAGGCTCAAATGTAGAAAACATAGACTTCGAAGATGCCATATGATGAGAAGCCCCTGAATCTAGAAGCCATCTCCCTGAATCATGACTTGTAGTAGCACAAAGAGTTTGTCCCTTTCCTTTGTTTGTCCCAAAAGAGTGATCCTTTCCTTTATCCTTGGAAGAAGTCGATGTAGACATTCTAGAAGGTAGGTTGATTTTATTCTTCTCAAGAAGATTCTTCAACTCATCAATATCCTTCTTATAACAATTATGTTCATCATGTCCTCACTTCTTGCAATATCCACAAAAACGATTGTCCTTATATGATTTCCTCTTAGGTGAGAATAGTGAATCACCTTGTTGTGGAGAGGAAGATTGTGCTCCATCTTGTTGTGGTTTTGACTTAGGTTGCTTTTGATTCTTGCATTTTCCTTGATTGCTTTGATTCCCTTTGTTAGCCACCAAAGCTTGTGACTTTGAAGATTTGAGAATCCCCATCGTGGTCAACTTAGATTGCTCAAGTATCAACATCTCCGTGAATGAATCAAATGAGGGAGAAGTGTATGAGAAACCTGTTGGTGTCTATTTTATCATCTACCAAACATTAGGATAGGATACCCGAAGGTATTCTATCCTCTCTTGAAAAATCACTACTGATTCCAAGGTCTATATGTGCGAACAAGCGACTTTAGTGGAATAGCTTCTTGGGTAGTGTATGCTGAAATTTCAAGGGGGACTTACATTTGACAAGTATCTTGAACTGCAAGACTTAGATGGATTTAGCAATTTTAGGCTCTTCTTTTTTGGGGGAATTTTCTGGGATTTAGACTTTCAAAAGAAAGGGAAAAAGAGATAGGGTTTAGGAAGGCTAATCTAATCCTACGAATTTTGGAGATGGTATCAACTCGGTGCTTTTGAGAAACCAAACCTTGCTTCACCACACTAGGGACAACTACACAAGGCCGGTGCAATCTTCAATGGGTTGTGCTTATGATCGAGATGTTGGGATGCACAGGGGATGGGCTCATACTAACTTTGCACGGTAGAATGGAAATCATCCATTTACCAAAAGTATGAGCGGAAATACACCATCAATTGACACTTATCAAATCCTTCATTCAAATTAACAACAATGAAAGAAAATCTAAATTAATTCTAACTAAGTGTTGAGGCAATTGAAACCATGCAAATCATTCAAATAATAGAGATTACAAAGCAACGCACATGCAATATATTATCTGGAAATGACCTTAAGCAACAATACATCTAAAACCTCACCCTTTTCAAATAAGAGGAGGCAACCTTATATAGTTTCTCAAAAATAAATGAATGGTCGATATCAAACAGTGATCAAGGGCCAAGATTGAAAGTCCTAAACCCTAATTAGGGTTTCCCGAAATACTATTAGTTCAAACAAATGAAAGAGTGACAAGTGGTGCAACTGCTAATTTCACTGAGGTGACTGGCCACTTTCCTCTTTCAGAGATTCAACGTATCTAGACACAATGAGCTTGACCTCCTCCATGGTGACACTTGGCAAACCGCCAATCTGGAAGTTGATGAGGTCCACATCGTTAGCGCATGTGGCAAGGATGCCTTCCCACTCCACTGCTTGGGTGAGCAAGTTATCATCGATGGAGAGGAAGTTTGCAATCTTTGAAAGATCACCTTTGTCAATCATCCCTAAATCCAGGAAGAAGCTTTCCTGAATCCTGGCTCTCAGGTTCTCTGCTTGTAAATGCTTCTCCCTTAGGCTTTCCTTCTTCCAGATCTCTGACGCCACACGGAATACCTTGCCCAGGATCTCTCTAACACTTGCCTCTGTCTCAAAACACTTGGTCTCAGATTTCTTCAGAACCTCAATCCAAGTCACCAGAGTATAGTACCACATGCCGAAGTCATACCTGTCTCCTGTCTGTATGGTGCCTGCATCCACTAAGCTCCTCTTTGACATGCCTCGGATAACCTTCAGGTGAGGCAGTATTTCATTCTGAATTTCATCCACTTCTTCCCAATTGGATGCTAGATCCTGGATACAATCAATCAACAAAGAAGTTGCCTCATGTGTCGATACTAAGTTTTCCACCAGGGTGTCAGCACGCACCGAAGCGTTTGAAATCCATTCCTTTTCTTGAGTGTACGAGCCCTTCATATCATCACAGTCCTTCATTGATCCCTGCTAAAGAGGTTGTGGTGTAGCAGCCGGGACTTCATGGTTGAGCGGGCTGGTAAGATGGAGAACATACTTCTTTCACTGTTGGTTCTCTTCTTCCACTTTCTTCCTCTTTTCCTTCTCATGAGCCAACCTCGTCTTTAGAACGTTGTAGGAGTCATCAAAATATTGGATCTCTTGGTCCTAGGTAGGCGCACCCATCTCTATGGTGGTAACCTTGTAATCATCTACGGTGACATTGTCCCTAGTCTTCCCTTCTTTGGGCACCGCTATCTGGATTGTCCTGAATTCGACACTGTCTCTCTAAATCAAGGAAAACTTCCTGGCTGGTTTGGGCGGTTTTTCTATAGCAGGTTCATTCACCTTCTCTAGGAATGTTGCGGTGACCTCCTCGGTTGAGTGGGCCTCCTTGGGAACCTTGGCCTTTATCCTTGCTCTCAGCCAATCCGGAATGGTTGATTGTTGTACAGTGTTCCGATCAAACTCATCAGCTGCCTCTTATAGGTTCGCTGGTATGCCATCCAAGAAGATTGTAGGTGCTTCAATTTGCCCCCTGTCTGGACTTCGGAAGACCTTTTCCACCACTTCCTCAACTAGCTGGGAAAGCACTCTTACTTCATCATCAATCACACAGATGTTCATCTCTTGCTCCCCAATTGCACTCTGATCAGGCGCAATGGAAGCTGCACTTAGGATGGATTCAATTTTGTTGGATTCTCTTCTCTCACCTACAACCCTTTTCCCTATGACCTTTGTGGAGCTTCCACCTAACTCCTTCCTCTTTCGAGACCCAACACTTTATGGATTTCGAGCATCACCGGCAGAGGTACAAAGGTCGACGGACAGAGTATCATCTACTCCCATTAATTCATAAGTCAAAGTCATACCTTTGGCCTTCAATTTTTTTGTCTTTTTAGATGCCCACCACCTTGAGTACTCAACCACCGACCTCATGAGGTCTGCTAGATCTGATTTCTCTCCCTTTGTCCAATCTATTAAGACTAAGGGTTCATTCTTCATCTTTTCAAAGCCCGGCTGCTGAAGTTCTAGGCTTTCTTCTACCTGATCAGCAACTCTGAATACTTCTGTTGCTCTCACCATGCTCAAAGGAATTCTTGACCAGAACCTCTTCCGGATCTTGAAACTATCGGCTGCATTAGCCCAGTAGTCTTCTAGATCTAGTCTGTGCTCAAACGTTGTCCCTTCGATCTTCTTTATCCTATGGAATGGATCGAAATCTTTCCTTGCCTTGTATTGATAGAAGGGATACCAAGCCAGTTCTTTCTCAACGGTGGTTGTAGCCTATGATGATGGACATGTTTCCAACCCATTACCAATTGTAAGTGAGGACATCCCTGCCTTCTTCTGCTTATCCCTTTGAATCACTATATACTCCTCCAATTGTCTCACAACCTCGAGCAACACCACTCGGTTTGTAGGGTAAGTTGGAAGCTTGTATGGAGGTCCAGAGAATCCCTGAATTCGGAGGTAAGTGAACTTTGGATATTGGATGTACCAATGCCCGAATCAACTGATGAAGTCCATAGACTCTTGAGAGAGCCTCTGGTGCAGGCCACCTTGAAGTGTCCGGGTAATGTGCATCAGGAAGGTATCATTCACCCTTTTGAAATGGAACTTCTCCTCCATGTGGAGCTGGGGATAGCAATCATATACTAGAAATTGGTTCTCCTTGTTCCTGACTTCTCCTCTACAAGTGAGACCTCTGTACCTGTAGGTCCTGGCCAAATAATAAAACAAGTAAGAACTCATGAAGAAAGTCCTATTTGCCTCCAGGTTCCTTAGCTGGCTGTCTAGGTTGTCGCTGATCATCCGGGCCCAGTTTATCATTTTTACTCCATTGATTATTTCATTAATGAAATAATACATCCAGGGTTCGAATGGAGCTCCCTCAGGATTTCCTATTATTCAATTGAGCAGGACAATCATGTCCCCAATGTCCTCCTTGAAGTATGCTCGCACTAGGCTCTTTCTCTGGAGTTTGGAGGCGCCCTTCCCCGGCTTGTCTAGCCAGGAATGGTTAACTATGGCATCATATTCCTCTAGGTGGTCACGGTACAGACTGTCAGCTTCATCCTTTGTCATATATACTGCATTGTGGTACTCAGGGATCCTGGAGGCCTCTCTAATGGCCTCATCACTGACATTCGCCAACACTCTTCCATCAGGTGCAACAATATCCTTAGTGATGGGGTTGTAGTGTTTGGCACATTCGATTACTAGTTCATTGCACTGCATGGTGGGGAGGAAGCCGACAGCGTGCACGATACCACTCTTCATCATTTTTCGCGCAATGGTGGTAGGCACAAGGTCATCCAGACCAAACATTCGCTTCTTAAACTCCCTCAGATTGATGTGTCCAAGGTTGGTGTCGCTGATGTTCTTCCACTTTGAAGTCATCCTTGACTCTAGAGGAGCATCTTTGTCTACCTAGAATTTCATAATGTATAAGGCTTGCAGGCAAACAATGGAAATTTTAAAGTTACAAAAGGATTTGCAAAGTTTTGAAATAACGGGGCTGCGAAATGGCTGAGTGTTGGAAAATTTTCCCTTTTTTATTCTCATACTTAGCCATAAAAATTGAATTTTCACCTTAAAACCCTTAGTCTTAAGGTTGGTTGTGGTTACCACCAAGTGTCAAAACTTTCAAAAAATTTCATACTTAGCCAAAAAAATGATTTTCTTCCTCCAAAATTAAATTCTGGAAAATATTTAGAAAATTCACAATTTTAATTTCACCTCTGACTTGGATGGAAGTAAGGCTAGAATTTTCTCCGAAATATTCAGAAAATTCAAAAAAGTTTGGATGATTCTTCCTCGTACTAGTTGCCATTCTCCAGAAATCTGTAAACCTTTTGCCAAAAAATATTATCCAACTTCCAACAATATCTAGAATTTTCTCCAAATGATCTTCAAACTGACATACTTTACTAAGCTCTCCTTAGTAACTTTGAACTTCTTGGTGTAATAATGAAGTTGATAATGAAGTATTTGTAGACAAGGTTAAATCTTCAAGTAGAAACCCTTAAAATCACCCAACCCATACTTCTAATTTTAACTTCATGTTTCCCAGTTTTAAGACAACATCTCAAAAAAAACATTCCATTTTGATTTAAGTTTGAAGATATTTATCGATTCTCCAATATTCCCTTTCAAAAAAAAAAAAAAAACTTTCCATTTTGATTTAATATCTCAATAATCTTTCAATATTGTTTTCCTCAAAAAAAACTTTCCACTTTGGATTTATTTTGAAGATATTTAATAATCCCTAGATATTTTATTCATTTTGGATTTAATTTTGAAATCTCTTTGGATTTTGTGACATCATGTTGACTTTGTTTGACCTTCCATGTGTAGGTGGACCTTTAATGGGTTGTTTTCATCTTGGGCGGACTTTAGGAAGGACTCCATCAAGGCAAACTTTGAAGGCTAAGGCATAGGGCGGACTTCGGGCAAGTTTCCTTCATGGCCTAGGCGGACTTTGGTGTGTTGGTTATCATGGCCTCTTCCAAATCATGGCGGACTTCAAGCAATATCTCCATGGGCAGAGTTTAGAGACACCTCCTAGGGTGAACTTCAAGCAACATCCCCTAGAGCAGACTTCTAGCAAGGCTCTTCTTCCATGACTTAGCATCTTGGGCAGACTTCTAGCAAGGTTTCCACATGACTATGGCGGACTTTGGTGGCTTCTCCACCTTGGGTGGACTTCTAGTGCTTCTCCTCATTGGGTGGACTTTGGAGAGTGCTCCCACATGCTTGGGCGGACTTTGAAAAGTGCTCCCACCTTGGGCGGACTTTGATCACTCCTCCTCCTTAGCCTCCCAACCTTTGGGCGGACTTTGGAGAGTGCTCCCACATGGCCTCCAAATGCATGGCGGACTTTGGCTAAGGCACCTTCATGGCCTCCATTATTGATGTTATTTGGCTAAGGCATTGGGGCGGACTTTAGGCTTCGCTCCCACATGACCCCTTTAGCCCCTAGCGGACTTTGGTGAGTGCTCCACCTTGGGTGGACTTTGGCCTTTGCTCCAACATGGCCTCCTTCAAACTCATGGCGGACTTTGATGAGAGCTCCTTCATGAGCCCTTCAACCTATGGCGGACTTTAGGATGTGTTCCCATGTGACCTCTTAGACCTTGGCGGACTTTGGAGTGAGGACCTTCATGGCCCTTTTACCCTTGGTGGACTTTAGAGTGTGCCCCCATGTGACCTCCCCAAACATGGCGAACTTCAGGGTGAGCACCCACACAGCCTCCTAAGGCATGGTGAACTTCAGGCAAGGCTCCTTCATGGCCTCTCTTGCATCATGGTGGGGTTTGAACCTGCAAAAATACTTCAAAACCCTTGTTAACCAGACTTAGAATAATTTTCAGAGAAATTTCAAAATTTCACAGTTTAATCTAATTTAACCGGATTAACTTGAAATTTGAAATTCATGCTTAGGTGGATCATCTAAGGCATCACGCCCCCTAAAATCTAGGGATTTGGCTTTTTAGGTCAAAACTTGAATTTTTCGAGTTCCGGTCGAAGCAGGTCAGTGGTGCAAGTGTAAACCCTAGGTTTGCATCCCGAAAAAGCAAAAAAGCCTAAAATCTAGGGATTTAGCTTTTTTAGGTCAAAACTTGGAATTTTCGAGTTCCAGTCGAAGCAGGTCAGTGGTGCAAGTGTAAACCCTAGGTTTGCATCCTGAAAAAGCAAAAAGTAGACATCCCTAAAAAAATAGGAAAAACTTTCTAAAAATAGCCACACCGGGGATCGGGTTGAAAATGCCAAAAACGAAACTTCCTAAAAAATAGGAAAAAGCAAAAAAGCAAACTTTCTAAAAATAGAAAGTTGTCCAAATTCGTCCAAATCAATTGCGATCTTCATCCTTGGGCCTCTCTAAGCACTCTGGTGGTGTTCACACTTCAGAATCACATAACTTGCAAAAACTAACTTTCAATCGTCAGGGCCTGAAATGCTCTGAACTGGACAAGGCTTGGTGAAACTGCAACAAAAGGTCATAGGGTACCAACAAAACCCTAGAAAGCAAGAAAATCAGAGGGTCCCCATTTGCAATGGGTGTTGTGTAAAAAAGGTCACAACAGAACCTTGAGCTAATCTATGGGTGTGAAAGCTAGATACAAAGGTTACATATTCTGAAGGAAGCTTGTCCAACAAGTTATAAACCAATTGAACATCCTTTTTGTCAATTCCATGATCCTTTAGCTTTGCTCTTAGCTCATTTGCTTTTGTAACATAATCTTGGGTTGTATCAAAATCCTTGGGATCCAAAGTTGTGAATTCATTATCAAGCTTGTAGTTGTTAATCTCATCAACTTGACCATACAATTTCTGAAAAATATCTCAAGCCTCTTTAATTGTTGTACACTTATCAATGTGAAAAATGAGGTCATCTGATACATACTTTCTAAGAGTTCCAAGTGTCATAGAATTCTTAGTAAGCCATTCAATTTGAGCATTAGTATCAGCCTTAGGATCAAGTGGTTCTATAATAGTTCCATTTACATAATGAATGAGTCCTTTTTCCATTAGTTTACTTCATGCCTTAATCTTCCATGATGCATAATTATGAGGAGTTAAAAGTGGAAATTTAAGAGAACCCATAGCACCAAAATGAAAAAATAAAATAAAAATAAAAAGAGGCACAATCACATAAGACACCCCCCTAAAATACTCAATCAAGAACCCCCCCCCCCCCCCAAATGGTGATTTGACACTTTATACTTAGTGCACATACAATGGGCCTCTTGCAAAACAAGGCAAAGTGGACTTCTGATTTCAATTTACAACTTCTCAAAATAAGATATAAGAGACTTCAACAAATACTGCTAGTGATCTAAACTGAGATCAAAGCGAAATACAAGTACCAAATATGTCAAGAATGGCCAAATACTGAAAGTACAACTTCTACTCAAAATCACTACAAACAAATGGCAGATTATGAAAGTAGACGAAAAATTATGCACTTTCAAAAAAAACAGCACCTGAAAAGGAGGTCGTATGACCCCAAACGAAGCCTCTAAAGTTGCAAAATCGAGGATTAGATAGGTACAGTCATGAAGATCTGCGATTTCTGAAAACATCATCCATCAAAATCAGAAAATTCTTCCACCATGCGAAGAGCGCGAAATTCTAGCCCATTTAAAAAAAAATTGCACTGAAAAATGATGTCATATCCCCAAGATATCACCATTTGAAGTTCGCCTATCAAACTGAAAATACAAATAGAGAGGGCCAAAAATACTCTTTCAAATGATGACGTCGGCATCATATCAGTAGAGAATATTCCTTGATTTGCAGCATATACCTCATGGTAATAAAAAATTATTTCCCACTCTTTTAAAAAATTTAAAAAAGCTTCTAAAATAAACTTTAAAAGGGATAAGTGGAGGGACCACGTGGGGCCTCCTCACTCCACACTTCCAAATCAAAAATATGCTCACAAATAATACGTAGGCCTTTAAAAAATCTACAAATAAATGTAACTCCAGATTCACGTCAAAGGATGATTCAAAGACCCGATCTCCAATGCAACATAATCATCACACAAGGCAAGGTGACAACAGGAGCAGCAGCCACGAGCAGTGGTCAGCAGTACAATGGCCAAAGTCGTTGGATGGAGGACCGATAAACGGGGGATGCAAGTGTACGGTATTTGGCGGAGGGGGTGTACCTCAATAAATAAACCCTGCAAGAATTTGAAATATGTTGTGTACGGGCCGGGAGAGGGTTAGCGGACCCGTATTTATATTTTGCTTTTCAAATAATAATATGCTCGACTTAAAATACAGAAAATTAATTTTATTTTTTTTTGCAAAAATCTGTACAATATATTGGGATGGGCAAAAAAATTTCCTTCACCAAATATGGTCGAGCTTATACTCTATTTTCATGCAAATGGCATTCTGGACTCAACCGTGATGTCCAAATCGTTGTATGACGCCCCCCAAAAATGAAGATCCCCAAATCCAAAAATTGAAGCCTCCAAAATGTCTTCAAAAGACTAATCAATGAAGCCCTATAGGCTCTGATACCAAGTGAGATTTTGCCAAGATCTAGAGCTCAATGAAAAATACAATAAAGAGACAAAATATTGATAGGAATAAACTGTATTCTATCAAGAGAAAATACTGATCAACTGGATCATCAAAAGTTACATACAATGAATATGAACCTGCTTATATAAGCAAGGCTATATGGATATATGTGAGCACACAAACATGACATGTGGCTCAATAAGAAACAAGGGTAGCTAGGAAATAGGTGTGGGTAGGTAGGAGAAACAATATAATATCCCACATGAAGTAGATCACCCATCGAAGGTGGAGTGTAACAACAAGATAAGAACACAAAATGTGGAAATTCTCCTACACACACTATCCCAATGCGGCACAAGCACCCAAGTGTCTCATACCCAAACTACTATGAAATGCATTTCCTAAGGAAACTTAAGTAAGGTGTAACAATATCCAAGATGAATAATTATTTACGCCAACAAAATGTATACGTCTTTTTTTGGATGGTTTTTCAAGTATACATTATTATTATGATAGATTGCATGATTCTTTATAAATAGAAATTCCATACAAAATTAGATTGAAGGATATATTTTTTTCTGGTCATATCAAGTTTGGGTACTTGTTATATATATTTCCTAATGGTAAGTGATTAGTGGGGATTAGGTAAAGTCCTAAAGATGTGTAAAAATTTTAAATTTAGATGTTGAACCAAAGGCTTGTCTATTTTGAGTTAAATATAAAATACTTTAAGGTACTATTCAAGAAAGTATCTGTTGATTACAATTAAATGAATTTATTAAGAATTTGGGGTCAATGTTGCAATACTTGTTTACAAGGTAAGATATGAAATATTTTGAATAATGCCTATAGTCATGTTCTCAACGATAAGGTATCAAAAAATTGTGGAGTGTGTTTTCATTTGATCTATAATGTATAACTTTATTTTTGTTATAGTTTTCATCAATATATAGAGAAATATCATTATGTGTTACACTTTGATCTTGTGAATGGTTAGAATTATGTATTTCAAAAAATGTCTTTTAAGGAAAGGATGAGAATAATCTTCCACTTTAATATAAACTAAGGCTTTTCATATAATCACTTTTATATTAGACACTAATTCATGATGTTATCACTCGAAATAAAGTAGCCATCTTAAAAATACTTTAAATATGCAAGAAGTGTTAATATATTTGAATTCTACTAACTTTCCACATCTTTGATCGTAGCACAATACAAAAGTTTAATTTGATAGCTTTAAGTTTCCAAGAAATAATACCACATTAATAGTCATCTATAATTTTATAGGTCTAATATTCTCTACTTTCTTATTATTACTTGGCGTAGGCAATACTATTGCATTCACTGAAGCTCAATTGATTAATTATTTTGCAGCAACCAAAAG
This sequence comes from Cryptomeria japonica, assembly GCF_030272615.1. NCBI lineage: Eukaryota > Viridiplantae > Streptophyta > Pinopsida > Cupressales > Cupressaceae > Cryptomeria > Cryptomeria japonica. Next base: position 76,858,343 of record NC_081414.1, on the reverse strand, counting down.
CAATTATTATTTTTGTTTTCAAAATAAATTTGGCTTTTATAAAGTTGAGATTTATTTTGTAAATTTTAAGATATTGAAGAAATCTTTTATCCACACTATATGTGACAAGCTAAACTAATATATAGCTGAGCAAAAAAAGAGAACTAAAATTCTATAATAGATTAAATTGACAAAACATAGAACTGTAATTTTTTTTGTTAATATAAGTACATGAAAAATAATTAACTTTTCTACAAACTTAAGTAGTAACATCAACTATTCATGAATGGGTAGAAGAGTGTATAAACAATTTAAGAACTATTCTAACTTTAAATTCAATGCATTTAAAGTACAAAAGGAGTTTAGAGTTTATAGCATTTGGTAATCCATTTTGTTTCTTTTATCATGCAAAGTGACAAACAAGAGAGAAAGCATCATCAGGGCGATTTACCACCCAACCATAGACCTAGTGATTTCCCGCACATCTTTTTGTTGAAAGTGTCCCTGCCCATCACAAGGATTTTAGAAAGTTAAAAGGTTTAATTCCATCTGAGCCTGGTGTTTTGACCCTACACAACCCTAGTCGATTACACACTATAGGTAGGTTCCTCCTAACTAGTATGACCTCTGATTAGCTTTGCATCTGGACCATGTGAACCAACAAATGCTTGCAATTGACAATGTCACCTTCGCTAAAGGTTTTTATAGTTGCAATCATGATTTAAAGTGTAGTTATTGTTCACCACCATACTCAGCTAGAACCAATAAATAGGAATTAGTCATGCTATTTGCATATTGACTCGGTATAGAGGCACATTTGTGTCTAGGTTTGATAATTTCTATTTAACCATTCTATGTTCAAGCTTTATTTTTTTGAATGATTATGGACAGCTACCATTCACAACATGTTTATGTTACTTCAATTGAGTTGATTATTGTAGAGTTCAACTAGCATCATAATCATGAACATGATCTTGCATTCTTGCACTCTCATGTTTACGGATATGCATATGACCTCAACTTTAGGGTTCACAATAGTTATCTTTACTTATGTTTCCCAAAAAGTCTTGAAAAATTAACCTTGACTTATAACATATGAGTATGCATGCTTGTTATTCAAAAATAGATATGCAAAGCACAATGCAAAATCTTCGTTATTTAATACTTAAACCAAACCCTAAAACCTTGTTTAATTAGTTAACCTTCTACAATGTTCATGCTAAAAAAAGTAAAACTTAAGTATAGGTGCAACTACCACATTTTCAAGTTAATCTCTTCTTGAATAAAAATTGATATAAGCATATAGTTGTATTGTTCAGCCATGGGCAATGTTGACACTTATTTGTTGTTGTTATTTTCTTGTTACAAGTGTGGTTGTCGTTGCACCAAAAGATCAACTGTTAATGCTCGATACAACCATGAGACTTATAGAATCCACAAGAGGCGATTAAGCCATGTCACAAACCCGAATGCTACACTGCACAACACAAGGAGACCAAGGACGCACACCTTGCAACAATCCCCCCCTAGAGCAAGCGATGGGTTTGAACCTATGACCAAGCTCTGATACCACTTGTTACAAGTGCAGTTGTCATTGCACCAAAATATCGACCTGTTAATGCCGGATACAACCACTAGACTTATAGAATCCACAAGAGGTCATTAAGCCATGTCACAAACCCAAGCATTGTGTTGCACAGCACAAGGAGACCAAGGGTGCACACCTTGCAACATTTCTACCCATAAGAATTTCTCAAAGATTTTTCGAAATGGCAAAACCTTTTTATATTGAGATTAATCATGTATGCACCACGTGTTGTTGTAGGATGCATATTAAATTTTCCATGTACTATGATATGTTTCATCATATTTGTTCTACTTTGCACACTAACGATGTTTTGCAAGAATGCAATGTACAAGCACCTCCTAAGTCGGTAAGAGAATTTCTTTCAAGTGTGCTATGTAATAAACATGATGGTTGCATTTATTATAAGATGCCTTGTTTGGAAGGTTCTTGTGTTATATCTGGTGGTTTGCAACGTTTACCAAGATGTGTACATTTGGAGAGCACGCATGAAATTGGTATGAAACTAGTTTCTTTTGGAAAATACAAGACAATCACATATGGAGTTAAAGATGGAAAAGATTTAAAGAGATGTGAGTTAGTGTAAAATGATATATGTGTAGCTGGATTTATGAAAATATTTCAAGAGAAACTAGTTTATGAGTACATAATGCATACACATAGAGCTCAATAGTTAGATGAGCAACTCAAGTTATGTAAGGACACATTTCCTCTGGGCACCATTGTCTCTATCATTGATTTTGCTGAAAATTGTACACTACAACCTCAAAATAAAGTGCAATCTATGTATTATTGTTCTACACAAGTTTCTATTTTTGTACACATAATAGTCATGCATGCAGATGATAGCACAGAGGAGGATAGAAAGGTTGTAAGAGAGTATCACTTCTACATAAATGATGATCGTACTCACTCATCGGAGTTTGTACAAGGATGCTTTAAGGTTTTCTATGATAATTTAAAAGAAAGAAACATACAATACAACCAACACTTAATATGGTCAGATAATTGCACTGCACAATTCAAGAATGCAAAGATGTTTTATTGGTTGACAAGGATGCATATGACAAGCGGTGTACAATATTTTTGGAATTTTACTGAGGGTGCACATGGTAAGGGAGAGCATGATGGTGTAGGATCATGTGTAAAAAGAGCCCTAGCTAGAGAAGAATTTAAGTACGAAGGTGGTGTTGAGTTGATAGATGCAGAAACAATTGTGCGATGGTGTGACTCTACGATGGGTCCAGGTAATCCAAGTACATCAATGGTTCATAGATATTTTTGGTTGATCATTGAATCTAACATTGAAAACTATCTAGATTGTTGTACAATTGAAGGATCAAGTGACATGCACTCATTTATGAGTTCAAATGCAAGTTCACTAGTAATTTATACGAGATAGAAGGTATGTTTTTGCTCTTCATGCATGTATTTTTTGTGGGAAGAATGTGAATCACAAGAGTGGGTTGACAAATGGTCTTGTAGACCGTTGGTTCCCATTGATACATATCAAATTCCTAAAGCACTACAATTGAGCCAAATGGAGACATCAATGGATTTTGACCATGTATCCGACCTAGTGGATTCAGGTAATTTTTTGAGTTAATTTTTTTGCAAGTATTCTTTTTGGTTCATTTTGTTGTACATCACACTTTATTTTTGGTATAATTATAACTTTGTAAAATACAGGTCATGTGTATGCAGTTGTTGCAGAAGAGAACAATGAAGAAGGAACGAATTACTTTTTGTGTCGTTGTGTTAAGCCTAAAAGAAAATTGACAACCACAATCATTGACGAAGAGGGTATTGAGTACCCAATAGGGTTTGTTGTCGTGACAGGAACATGGCTTAGGAGATACCCTATCAATAATTCGGATGTTTGGTTGTTCGAGGACTTTGAAAGATATAAACATATTCTTCATTTCTCTAACCTCGTTGTTGCAACAAATATTCATTTGATGGAGTATCGTGATAGACCTCATAACAAGATTTTATAGAAAGTTCATGAATCTGGCCACGAGGCAATACTTGACACAATACAGGTTAGAGTCGATCCTGAAGGCTCACTTGATTGATTCTATGGTTCAAAGTAGAATGATTTTGAGAATTTTGTATATATCATCGGAGAATTGTTCTATATTCATTTTTTGTATATATAAATGCCCATGAGCTGAATTGTACATGTTTAGGGGCATAATTTTTTATATTTAAATGGTCATGAGCTTATTTGTACATATTTAGATGACAAATTTTGTATATTAAAATGGCAATGAGCTGAATCATGCATATTTAAATGCCAAATTTTGTATAAAATCCCATGAGATGATTTGTAACACATTTTTTTGTATATTTAAATAGCCAAGAGCTGATTTGTCCATATTTAGAGGCAAATTTTTGAATAATATGTGACTATGTTTTTTGACTATTTTTTGTGACTATGTTTTGTGAATATGTTTTGAGTTTATGTGATGTGATAAGGTCAATTATTTGAGTCATTATTGGGTCATGGGAGTCATAGATTGATTTTAGATACAATTTGAGCAAAAATTATCATTATTGTCAAAAACAATATCAAAAAAGTTGTCAAGCAACTTCTACATTGCGTTGGTAGGGTATGGCTCTCAACGTTCTAACGCTTTGGGAGGCACAACAGGATAATGCCTAGCATAAAATTGCCCAACCAAATGTGCTCGTGATGTTGGTTTGTGCCCACGATGAACAAGATCAAATATAGCCTATCTTGCAACTTTGCATTGCATGCCACTAACGGTTTTTGCAACGGGTGAAAAAATACTACCATTTGAAAATGGATCCGAGTCGTCAGAAACCAAGATACGTAATTGTAGAGGAGCCTCACGTGACACTATAGGTTCAAAATAATTGATCATATGTATCCTAGATTGGGAGAAATAGTCTATCAAAGTTTGACAATTTTTTGGACTCAGAGCACTTGAGAGATTGCATCGGTAGGGTATGGCTCTCAATGTTCCAACACTTTGGGAGGAACGACAGGAGAATTTATAGCATAAAATTTACCACTCAGACACACTCATGATGTTGGTTTGTGCACACGATGAATGAAATCAATTCTATCATATCTTGCAACTTTGCACTGCATGCCACTTATGGTTTTTGCAATAGGTGAAAAAATGCTACCATTTGAAAATGGCTTCGAGTCGTCAGAAACTGAGATAGGTCATTGTAGATGAGCCTCATGTGAAACTACAGGTTCAAATGAATCGATCATATGTATCCTGATTGGGATAAATAGTCTATCAAAGTTTGATAATTTTTTGGACTCAGGCCATTTGAGAGACTGCGCTGGTAGGGTATGGCTCTCGACGTTTCGACGCTTTGGGAGGCACAACAGGAGCATGCCTAGTGTGAACCTGCCCACCTGGACATGCTCGTGATGTTGGTTTATGCATATGACGTACGAAATCAATTCTAACCTATCTTGCAACTTTGCACTACATGCCACTAACGATCTCTGCAGCAGGTGAAAAAATGCTACCATTTGAAAATGGCTCTGATTCGTCAAAAAATGAGATAGGTCATTGTAGCCTCACATGATACTTAAAGTTAAAAAAGATCGATTATATGTCTCCTGGATTGGGAGAAACAGTATGTCAAAGTTTGACATTTTTTTGGACTCAGGACACTTGAGAGATCGCGTTGGTAGGGTATGGCTCTTGACGTTCTAACACTTTGGGAGGCACGACAGGAGCATGCCTTGCGTGAACCTGCCCACTCGACACGCTCATGATGTTAGTTTGTGCAAACAATGAATGGAATCAATTCTAGTCTATCTTGCAACTTTGCACTACATGCCACTAACAATTTTTGCAACAGGTGAAAAAGCACTACCATTTGAAAATGGCTCCAAGTCGTCAGAAAATGAGATAGTTCATTGTAGACGAGCCTCATGTGACACTACAAGATCAAATGGATCGATCATATGTATCCTGGATTGTGAGAAACAGTTTGTCAAAGTTTGACAATTATTTGGACTCAAGGCACTTGAGAGATCGAGCCGATAGGGTATGGCTCTTGACATTCTGACGCTTTGGGAGGCACAACAGGAGCATGCCTAGCATAAAACTTCTCACCTAGATGTGCTCATGACGCTGGTTTGTGCACACGATGAACGGAATCAATTCTAGCCTATCTTGCAACTTTGACAACGTTGACAACAATTGAGCAACTTTTACATCTTTTATCCAAATGACCCCAAACTTTCACAAATGGCTTCAAATGATCATTAATGGTCCCAAATTACCTTATTTAAATAAAATAATGGTAAAACAAAACGAGAACCAAAATTTGACCATTGCGAGCATGAGGATGCTCTCGTACCACACACATTGACAAATATAAATGAAATGTATCAAAAGCATCCACTGATCATTACCATGGATCAAATCTAACCATAGCCATTGAATTTCATTTTCATTGAAACAAAGAGTTTTGTAGGGATAATTCAACATTTTAGAAAGTTTATCAAATCATATTCCACTATTGAAATGTTTTATATCATAGATTTTTCTTGTTTATATTCATATTGTTGATTACATAGGAAAATAGTCATTTAACTTTATAAAAGGGAAGCCACCAAATACAACGAATACACAATAATGAACTCAATACAAGGAGTTTTGTAGGGTTAATTCAACATTTTAGAAATTTTATCAAATTATATTCCACGATTGCAATGTTTTATATCATAGATTTTTGTTGTTTATATTCATATTGTTTATTACATAGGTAAATAATCATTTAACTTTATAAAAGGGAAGCAATCAAAAAAGACATGTATGCCAAGTCAATACAAGTATTACAAAAATGTGGCATATGCCATGTCCAAATTGATATACAATAAAAACGTAGAATATATCTACATGTATTGGTCATTCAATGACTACAACTACCACTATATGATCCTATACATGTGGTGGAACATAAAAAACAAGCCTCTTCGATGTAGTACGCGGCTCTGTAGATGGCTGCAAAACCACAATTCAAAAGCCAAGTTAGAATCCTTTTGTAGAAAATAATTCACAATTATCAACATAACTATGCATTTAACTATAATTTCTTTGCAATTGAAATGTAGATTACCTCATCGGCTGATCTCAGATCTAATGTCTTCACTCTCTTCTCCTTGTCAGTCTTAGGAGTTTTCTCATACACAAACTTCAAAGGCTCCAAGCTATGGCCGAACTGCGAAGGGGGTTATTGTAGATTAAATGTACAATTAATACAATGTACAAACATATATACATCAAAAACACTAAAAATATATAATATAGAGAGCAAAAGTGTATCGAAGCCTGAGATGCTTCTCCAATAGACCGACGAGGGCTCACCATTGATGGAGCAGCTGTCGCTATTACTAGTACGAAAAATGATCAAAGATTAAATACAATTAATATAATGATAAGTATTGTAGCTTAAAAACAATTAATGTAATATATCAAACAAAAGTGTACCGAAGCCTGAGATGCTTCTCCAGTACACGGAGGAGGGCTCATCATTGTTGAAGCAACTATGGATATTTCCTATAAAAAATGATAAGATTATAATTTATCACAAGTTCACATGTACACGTGTGTATAATCATCAAATCAAGAAAATAAAGTAGAGATACATACCTCCGCCCTCACTCGATCCTCGGGCGTTATAGGTGCATTCAACATATCTACATAGCTCAATGGGCGTTGTACATATAAAACAGACTAATAATACTAATCAATCTACAAATCCCAGCTAAGATAATTTCAACCTTTTCAAACAATTGTACAACTAAAAATGTGTTCAATTACTTTCTTCCCATGTTTTGGCATCCTCGAGAGTATTTGATTTGCCGAGGATGAGGCCTAGACATGGGGGGGGTACCCTAAAAAAACAAAATTAACGTGAGATATTAGTACAAATAATATTAAACATAATTTAACAAATCTAAAATGAAATGACTTGCATATTCCATCAAGAGAATACATAAAATAAGGTGTACAAAATATGATACCGTATAGCCTTGTTGGTGCAGGAGCACCTAGGACTTAGGCAATTTAGTTTTTATAATTTTGGCTTGTACTAACCCTAGACAATTTAGTGATGAATAAGGACTCCAGGAGGGTCCAAGAGTTAGCATTTTGTGTCAAAGTAGGCCTAGGTTGTGTTCATTCTACTTAGGTTTGTATGTTTGTGTAAATAGTGAGTTTGAGTAGCCAATTGACCTTTTTGATGGTCAAAAGTGTCAAAACTTGGCATGAGAATTAGGGAGGGTTAAATAGGTCTTAGAAATGTTTGAAAATTCATTTATGATGATTTGGAATAGGTCTTATAAGTTGGAGAGACCAAAAGAGCAAAAGTTGCAAAGTTGCAAAAAGTTGTCATGACAACTTTTGTCCTGAAATTGGTTAGCGGTGGAGTTAGGGATTTCCCAACACAATGGAAGGACTCCACATGTGGGAATTATACATAAACCATCTCTTTCACTTTTACCAAGGTTGGAGAAGTGTGTGATGTAAGTTCAACAACTAAAACTACTCATTTCCAGTCTTGTTAGCAACATTTTGGCTTGTTTTCAACCATTTTGCAATAGAATATGGATTGAATCCATTGATCCAGAAATGGATTGAGTTACTCCTATGTTTTATTGTGTTGTTGGTTTAATTTTGAGTCTTGTATATACTGTTCTTTGGTTTTTTCTTGCTCAAGTTTGTAAACAGCCAATTTTGGCTTGTAAATAGCAATTTTCTTGTAAATATGGTTGCCCCATGAGTTCCACACGTGGTGCCATAACGGCTTGTTGGAAAATGATGGGAAACCCTTTTTATAGTGTACATATGCAAGTTAAAGTGCTGGAGAAGAGCTTTGATTTGACTATCACCTTATTCTAGACGAGTCCAGGAGCAACCCGGTTAAAGGAAATATGGTGAAAATGGTGTTAAGTGCAAGGGTGTGTGCCAAATCACCATTTCAGAGTTTGGAGGGGTTCATGGAGTTGGGGAAGACTTATCCATGTAGGTAGAAGCTTATAAAAATCCATTTGATACCAAAACCCCAATTGTTCATTCACTATCGGTTAAAGGCCTTATAAACCCTTCAAAACCCTCATTTTGGGGTTCATACATTGTACGGTGAAACCAAGGGCCAAAACCACAAAAATCCTTTAGGAATAGGTGTATATTTGAATAAAATTCAAACTTATTTGGGGGTCCTTTGAATTGTTTTCACCCAAGCCCTAGAAAACTGGATTTGGAGGCCTAATTAGGCCTAATTCCTTGTAGCCCTTTTCTAGGCAACATTTTGAAATCGGTAAGAAACCTATTGATTGTGAGCCACAAATAGACCTCAAAGGATTAAAAAACATGTTAGTAGACACCTCCACACCTCTGCAACATCCTACAATGATAGGAGGTCATTTTGGCAACTTGAAGCCAAGAAGCCACAATTGAGCAATTGAGAAGCACGATGCATTGATAGGGTCCTAACCAAAACACCTGAACCAAACACCTTAGAAAGGTCAAGAATAAAGCCCTAGAAGAGATTGAGAAGGACTTGGAGGTCTAGAGTGCAACTAGGCCTAGTGAGTTGGTGGAATTGAGCAACACCAGCTAGGTGGAGTGTTGAGCAGGCTAGGTAAACCCCATCACTTGTAGACCAAAATTGATGGCCGAGAGCGTGACATCATCAATCTGGGACATTTGGTCCCCTGACAACACCTACAAACAAAAAATTGCCAAGCATTAAAGAGAGATAGTGTATCTTGTAATTTTTTTGAATTCAAAGTGTACTATTATATTTTAACATGTTACAAAATTTATACCTCAGACGTCGAAGTTGTTGTTGCAGTAACTGCAGGAGGAATATCATATATCGTTGTTGCATCCTAAAATGCATATTATTTGTATCAATTTAAATTGATCTATAAATGAAAATTCATTTACAATTACAAATTTTAAGTGACTGATAAATGAAATGCTATGAATTCAAATCAACACACCTGTGTCTGCAAATGATTGCCAAAAAATATTCTTCACCTACACATTGGTACACCAATGTATGAGAAACCTCTTTGCATTAAGAGGTAACGACTGGCCAGTTTTAGGATCAACAAAAAGGGCACATATTTGTTGTTTACTAATATTTTTGTTTTTCACTCCCTCATATGATAACCCACTAGCATAAAATTGACGACACCTATCCCTATAGTTTCCCCATTTTGTAATTTGAGTGGAAACTATAGTGGCACCATAGCTAATGTTCTAATTAATTAAAAAAGTAGGTTTTCAGGACCTGAAACCTTTAACAAAGGAAATTAAGATAAGACACCAAAAAGATCAGTGCTTAAGAACCGCATACAAAAAGACTGGCAAAAATCCAGTGAACTAAAAGGACATCAAAACAAACAACAGCAAAGAAACAAAGAAGGTGCTACACGGTAATTTTCTTCAACAAGTCCTCCGCCTTTATCACCAGCTCATCGTAAGTGGCCCTGACAGCTTTAAGGTCTTCCAGATCCTTGTTAGGATTTTTGTCCTTCTTTTTGCCTCTGGTGCGGGTTCTGGGGCCTTGAGCTTCCCCCGTTCCTTCAGTTTCTGGGTCAATGTCCAAGATTTCCTTTTCATCATCCAGTTTGCTAATGAGAGTGTTGGTGTTGATGGCTGAAATCTTCATGATGCTAAGGCTCTGTTCAGTGATGTTCTTCAGACACTCCTCAATTTTACCAATTTTGCTAACAGTTTCTAAGAGAGTGTGGTCATTAGTGTCAGCAAGATTTTTCCTTTCCAGCAAATCCTTCTCAATTTTTTCAAACCTGGGGTTGAAAGCATCTCTTATGTCTTCGGCTTTGGCAATGGTGCTTTTTTAGGTCCTCTATGTAGTTGGCCATGGTCTTCCCTTCCCCAGTATTGATGGTTTCCAGGATCAAGATTTTGTTACAGAGTTTTTTGTTTTCGTCCATAGCTTTCTTGTAACCATTAATAAGCCACTCCATAGTTTCCATGAAACCTTGCAAACCCTCGGGGGGAGGGTTAGAGGGGGGGTCAACTTTTCCAAGGGTTGCCTTTTCTTCTTTAGGGGTGTGCTGGGTGGTAGTTGTGTCAACAACCCTAAGAGCCTTTTCCATGGTCTCCTTTTCCAAATTTTGATCAGCTTTCAGGGCCCTTACCTGCTTGTGGGCTTCTGGTTCCTTAACAATCTCCTCTTTCTTCTTGTGCATTTTCCTGGTCTGGGTGTGAGCTTTTGTCTTCTTCTTCAGCAGCCCTTGGGGGTTCTCCCTCTCAGAGTCGTCTGAAGTCTCCTCTTCCAAAGAAATGCTAATTAGGGGTCTACCTTTAGGCTTTTTGCCCTTAGAGGATGAAGATCTGGTTTTGATGTATTTCCTCTTCTTCTCACTTTCATAATCTAAGACATCCATGTTGTCCTCAATGTTAGTCGAAGGGTCACTTTTAGACTCCTCTTCCTCTGAGAAGGCAGGGTCGGACCCCTCATCCTTAGAATCCATAAAGGGCTGCATCTGAGCAATTTGGTTGGCCTTAAGATGGTCATAGATTAGGACCATAAGGCCTTGATGCATGGCTGTATCACCTTGTGGGTTCTCTTTGTAGGCCTTAAGGGACGCATTCATCGAACAGAGCAGAAAATAAGGAAAGTTAACCTTATCATTATGCCTAAAGTGATTCAGCAGAACAAAGTGATAACCATAAAATTTTGTGAACCTACCAGCTAGAGTGATATATTGCATTAAAACAAAGAGGACCTCCTGCTAGGGTTTGGCAAAAGCCATGGGCGGGTAGTAGGTTTTGCTCAACTTTACCAGTCATTTTTTCTCCTTCTCGGTATCTGGGTATCTTTCAATAGCTTCCTTACTGACTTTCCTATCTCTGTAGAAGTTTCACCCTTCTCTTGTGAGGCCCGTAGCTTGAGCAATTATATCTTCATTGATTTCTACAATTTGATCTCCCATTTTCAGCATGCCCTTTTTCCAATTTTTATAGAAAAAATTGGTGACCATTCCATCTCGACCGTGGAGTCTCTCCATGAATTTCGAGAAGCCACCCTTCTACAGAATACCCCAAACCTCCTCCTTCTGTTTCCATTCTTTACAGCTACTTGTTTCATATCACCTCTTGTTACCACCCATATTATCGTTGTTCAACACCAAATTTTGAAACTTGCAGGTCGGTGAGCTTTTCGGAACTATCAAAGTAACCCAGAAAGCATGGGAACTTATGGAATTGGTAATATAATGAATGAATCTCTCATTATTATAATGACTCAAAGTACTCAAGTCAGTTCTTTTCATAATTATCCTGTCCATCAAGTATTTTTGGAGTACTTCTATAACCATCGTACCACTAGCTAATATTTCTAGGCTAGTGACAAGAGATTTATGATGCTCAAGCCCAAATGTTTTCAATTTATTAATCAGTCTATTTATTTTAGTTGTGTTTTTCCCTAATTGATTAAGCAATTGCTCCTATGTATCAGGTGTATGGTCAAAAAGAGGAGTTGGAGGTGTATTCTGTGGGTTTTGTTCGAGGTTTTCAAGAGGTGCATCTTGTTGTTCTTGTTGTGGATTTTCAGAATCTAGTTTGTGTAACAAAAAATAAAAAAACCTAATCAAAATAAACGAATTTAAATTCAAAACGTAAAAAAAATTGAACAAGTACGAAAGAAAAAGAAAAATCAAGCAAAACCAACCTTGATCCAGGGCATTTGGGTGAGAAAAGAGTGAGCCCATGCATGGTTTAGCAAGAAAAAACCCCAATTTTCAACTCGTGGCCACGTGAAAAGGAAAACACAATCTACCAATGACATTAGCCTCATGATGTGTGTCAAGTGAGTGTTCCTTCCATGACACTAGCCTTTATATGTGTTTGTACTTTCTGTTGCACTCTTGATGTTCCTGGTTCTTTGTCATGCAGTTTTTCTTGGCATTCAGTTTCAGTGTACCTGTCACCTCTCCCTTGTCAGCATTATGGGGGGGTTTCACCTGTTGGTTCTAATGCTTCCTTGGTTCATTGGAGTGAGCTATGTATTCAGTATTTGTTCCTATGTACTAGGCGGATGCAGTGGCTAGTTACCTATGCATTTCAGTGAGATGGATCATTTACCATATGGACACTCTTTCATTCCTATTTTTGGAGGCAACCTTCCATCTTCGATTGATGAGCTCTTCAGACTTTGGTGTTTTTTGGCCATCTGTATCTTCGAGTTTGGTTTTTTGCCTTGTTTGCTATTTGATTCGAGTAGTGTTATTTGAGGGCACTCATGCAGATTACAGTCTTCTCTACTTGATCATCTTCTATTTCAGTGGAGGTTCTTTAGATCAACAGTTATTCTTTGATAGTGTTTGCAGCTTCATGCTTCAGTGGTGTTCTTCATGTTCATCCTTTGTTCCCATTTTCTAGAACATTCTCTAGTTTGGAGGCTTCTTCAGTCCTTCACTAGCTTTCATCTCTTTTTGGAGTAGAGTTTTTCCCCATGAGGTTTTCTTTATTTCTCCACTTTACATAGATCTTTTGTACTTGGGTACCTCATCAGTCCTAGTTGTCGGGACCCATTGTTACTTTCATGCATTTTGTTTACATGCATTTCTTAGTCCTTAGTTGTTTTTAGCTACTCCCTAAGTTCATCTTAGGGGGTGTTAGAGTTATCCTGTATTAGCTAATAATTATTTATTTAAGTATTAGTCTATTATTCTCTACACTTAAGCTAAACTTAGGCATTTAATAATATTGTAGGTATTTAATAATTATTCTAATTACTAAATACACATTATCCCTTTAGGGTTTCTTTAGGGTTGCACACCTTTAGGGTTGCTAATCTCCTTTTATAAGGATTGTATTGTACTTTTTTATTGATTCCCTCTTTGAATGATAATCTTTTTCTTTAGAGCCATTATTGCTTTTTGCATCCATTCTTATCTTGTGACAGGTGTTCTTGGGATCTTTGAAGTTGTATTTCTCAACTTCTTCAGTTTTATTATCTAATTTATTGATTAGATAAATGAGTTTGATTCCTAGTTTATATAATTAAACTAGTGGATCCCATTTATCCACAAATACATTTTGGTGAGCCCGACAATTCTAACATTTTGCATAATTTTGATTGAGTATTTCAGATTTGATCTTTCACAATTTCACATGTGATTACATTGATTATTAGCTATATTTATTAAAATCATCTATTGGATAATGGTTGAACTTATTAATTATTTTATGTTACTTGAATTCATGCATAGAACTCTAATGTATTGCATCACAAGGGTCTCGACGATGTTCCCTACATTCACTTCATTTCTTAAAACTTTTATACATGTTTCATGTTGCTATAGAATGATATTTTTTAAGTTCATGAAATGTTTGGATTTTATTAAAGCTTTAGTGGATGTTTCAAGTTATAATCCTCTTAAGGATGATGTTGAGATGAATCATACTTGTACTTCTCCTAGAGTATCTTTTTTTTATGAGGAAATAGTTGTACTACTTTTATCAATGATCTACCCAATAGAGATGTAGCATTAAAAAGTAATGATGAATCCTCTTCTCACAAAGATACTTTGGTGCAAGAGGGGCAAGCTAAGAATAATAATCATAACACTTCTATCACCTTAGATCCTCCTAATTCTCCAAGAGCTTATCTAAACCATGAACATGTTTTGAGACAAGATGATATTACACATTTTTTTTATGATATGCCACCTAACATAACATTGAGTATAGGTTCAAAGCTTTAGATGATGAGAACACTTCTTCCCAACCCAACAAATTGGACATGAATAGTCATTATAGAGATGTAAATCCCCCAAAAAGGATCCCTCCCCCCTCATGTATTCATGTCTTTGGTCCTTGAAAGTATCCTTACACAACACACTTCAATTAAGTTTATTATGAAAGTCCTCTTTCACAATTACAATCAAATTATGAGGCTACCTATGACATGATTTCTCAACAAGGATATAGTGGACAAGTTCTTGGAAAAATGGAGCAAAGAATCAAAGTACCTATAGAACCTCCTTCACAATACACTAGACAAGGTATAGGCTTTTCTCGCCCAAAATTATCTATTCTTCTACCAAATCCTATTCCACGAGAGATAAATCCTATTATGTTGACATTTGTTTGAATCTAGCAAAGATAATCTTTTGGAAGCTTAAATGTGATAGAAAAATTTCTTATCCTTGTGTAAGGTATATCAATTTAACTATAAGAACAAAAATGGTAGTACAATTTGTCTCTTTTATCGCAGTTATTCTCATTCTATTGGTGATTGTAGAACTATTGACTTAGAATTTGTTCAAGATTTATATGATAGGGCTCTTAATCATATTACACCTAATGTTGATATTTTTCTAAATCCATATTTGAATATATTGTCTTACAACTCCTTGGCACTATTATGTTGCTCCTCACTATGTGACATTAGTAGCTTTCCTTTTTAGGGGGCTTTGTCATTTATGGTGGTACAATTTCATGTGAAATCATCCTTAGATAGAAACATAATAGCTTTGTTATTCTTGTCTCCATGCTTAGGGGGCAAAAATATTTTTTAATCTCTTCCCTTTTCTTTGTAGGGATTCACTTTCCTTTGTTGAGTTGCATATTTTATAAGGAGAAATGTACTAGTGGGATCATGTAGCTATTCCTTTAGTTGACAAGGCTAAAGGAGAAATGCAAGCACAAGACTATCAAATGCAAGAAATTGACCTTGTTATACAAACAAGGGCTAGAGAAAATCACTCTATAGAACAATTAGTAGCTACTACATTTAAAAGAATGCAAAAATATGAAACTACAAAAGAAGAGCTCAAGATGCAAATTGAAGAGCTCAAAACATACATTAATCATTTGATAGGGCCTGCATATACAAGTAATCCTATAATGATCTTGCAATAAGCACCAATGAAAGACACAAGGCTTCAAGATGTTGATACGTTCTTAACAACTACTGCGTAATAGAGAGAAGACCTTAAGGTCTTGGGAGAGGATGAAATTAACCAAGTTATTAAAATGTACCATTCTATTAGTGAAAATTTGAGTTTCTTACAACAATTATTGATGGGGGAAGGTGAAACTACTAGTGTAGAAGAGGCTATTATAATATGGGACAATTGCATCCTAGTTTTGAAAAAGATAAAAGCCATAGGAGAGGAGGAATTGCTCCATACAACTATTATTGAAGAGAAGGAAATACGTGTGCTCAAAGAATGACTTAGAATGTTAAAATGATAGCCTTGACATAAAATAAGATTAAAGATAAAATATTGCAACATCATGAGATTAGAACCAAAGTGCTAAAAATAATAGAGGAGTTTGTTAGAGCACTATCTTGTTCATTTGGGAAACCTCAAATAAATTTTATGAAGTGGAAACCATCATACAATATTTCAAGGCCAATTTGCATCTAAGGCAAAATACTAAGGAGAGTATTAACAACATGATGTCGATGAAGACAAATATGATCAAAATACAATTAGATAGGATAAATAAAATATTTGAAGATAAAATTGAAGGATTTTTGGTATTCTCAAACAATTAAGATGAAATATACAAAGACTATATTTGGAGGGATTAAATGGTGTTGTAAATGCATATGCAAAGGTGTTTTCAAACGAGGTTACAAAATTATGAAAAGAACCTCCACATTTTGGCTTGAAGTGGATAGAAAATATTAGTTATGTAGAAATTTTGCATTTTGGGAGATGATTTAAAAGTGTTTGAAAGTTTTCTTTCATGTCTACCAATTTTCTCACACATTTTGGCAAGAAGATAACATTTGGGGTGAGTTCAAGCTTACATTTCTTGTTTTTTCATGTCCTCAACTCCCAACTTTAGTTCCAGATCAAACTCCAACATCATTTCATGTAGAGAGGGTTGTGCGGAAATTATTTTGCGCATCAAAAATCATGCCCAAGAGTTGTTGTATGAACCAGAGTCCTTGGCCACTATTTTAGGGCCAAGTTTTTTCTTTTTAAGTGTAGATTATAAATTTCCATATATTGCACAAGTTTAGACATAGTTTATATTTAGTTAGGGCCTTGATAGATAACAGTTTCATTCAAGATTGATTTCAGTTTGAATTCTTTGAATGCCCAACTATTTTCAACAAAGCCCTAGCCACGAGATTGACAAAATTGATTGTAAAAACTATACAAGTGGATTTGTTTTTAGTTTTAAGGGTAAAAACAAATATTTATTACACTATATAGATAGATGTTATACAAATTTTAGTGTGTTAATTTTCTATAAGTTAAATTGATTTTAAAATTCAATCAAAATCAAGCATTTTGTTTGTGGTGTTTGAGTTTTTCAATCAATCAATAGTGTTAGTTGCATATTTACTTTGCTCATTTTGGATACCTTTGCTAAACCTTGATTCTTGCATACCTTCACACATTTTTGTCTCACTTTTATGCATGGGTATGATGTTGCTATTTTATAAAATATAAATATTTTATGCATTTATTGTTATTCCTTTGATGATTACACCAAATGTGTTAATTGTGAGAATTTTGATTATATAAATTGTTGGTTTTGTAAGATTTGATCTAACCCTGTAGTGTAGAAATGTGAATGCTTAGTTGTCATTGTCCAAGTAGCATAAATGTTCATTTCATCTCTTGTTACCCTTATCTCTTTTGATATTTATTTTGCAATCCATGTTAGATTGCATTGGTCATTTAGGATAGCTTTTCACGTTTAGATCATTAATGTAAATGTTGTGTTATTATAAGCTATGTCATTATCTTGAAATTCACTGTCTTTGGGATTAAACACCTTGCTTTCAGCTAAACTTAGTATTAAAACCAACAAATTGCCTTTGTACAAACAACCACATATCCCAATTGAGTAAACATGCGTGACTAAGAATTAGATCACCAGGAACCTTGGAGTGATTTCAACACTTTTCAAGAGAGGATATCTATCCCTAGACCTCATGCCATTGGCTTTGCTAACACCATGGTCAATAGGTATATGTATAGATACACACATATAATGTATATATACATATATACATATACATATACATATATACATATACATATACATATACACATATATATATACATGTACATAAATGTACACATGTATATATAATATGTACATGTGTACATATATGTACACACACACACACACACACACACACACACATATACATATATACATATACATATACATATATATATGTATACATGTATGTACATGTATATATATATATACATGTATGTACGTGTATATATATGTATATATACATGTACATACATGTATACATATATACATATATATATATATATATATATATACATATGTATATATATGTATACATATATATATATAGTATATGGTGAAAATGGATAACAATAAACAACAATATTGAAAGGCTAAAATGAATCCAACCACTAAACCCTAGCCTAACAATGAACAAAGATCCACCATAACATATGAAGATAACCTAAGACAATGCAAAATAACTCAAAATCACAAAGATTATACCATCACATGTCCAATAGGGTTTTGATCTCCATTCTTCCTATCTCCATTGATCTTGCTTGATATATTTGCTCTCAGATTTTTATATGCACAAGAGCTCAACAAAGAACGGAATGTGGTTGTAAGTGGAATTGTAGTGTAGCCAAGTACTCCAAAATCAGTCATTAGGTCATTAGGATGTGTCATTAGGGTTTGACAATGAAGAAAGCATCTCCTTAAATAGAAGACACAATGAGAAATGGAGGGTTAAGATTGAGAGGTGTAAAAAGAGAGGTCGGCTAGGATTAGAGGGTAGGTAAAAGAAATACCAAAATAATGAAAGAGGTAGGTAGTGTAGGAAATAAGAGATGAATGACATGTGTCATGTGTAGAAAAAGATAATGAATTAATTAAATAAATAAAGATTTATTTAATTAATAGAAGAAATAGGACAATTAAATAAATACAATATTTATTTAATTAGACATGACAATTTTAGGTGTCTACATTTTGCCCCTCTTTGAGACAATGCGGCTTGTCGCGTTGTTTCAAAGAAGATAAGATGAACTGATACAGAGTTGCCCCAGAATGGGAATAATATGCCCCCTCGAGAGATTGGATGAAAATGTCTGAAAAGATTGCAGACAATCTCTCGATAAGAAAGAAAGGCTAGAATGGGTTGACCGAATAAAGTGACAAAGTCACAGGAAGAAGAATACTGACTCGGGAAATGAGGGCGAGGGCTAGGGTAGGCTATAAGATAAACCACGGGCAAAAGACATCCTCATTGTCATCTACACATCCACGAGAGCAAAGTGCAGAGCGAAAATAGAGCAACAGCAGTCAGCAGCAATGGCTTTCGTTCATAGATTTGACCGGGTTCGCCGATTTCAGAGACCAGCAGATGCAGGAGAGCCGGTAAGTACCCGAAAACCTCCTCGTACTTTCACGCATTTCAAGTTTTGTCATTAATGCATGTTAGGTAGCAATAAATGCGCTAGGAATAGGGTAGTTAAAAAATGCAAAAATGCGCAACCGCGTCTGTGTCAGTGCCAGGCGCGTCTGTGTCCAACAGGCGCGTCTGTGTCGGTTCCAGGCGCGTCTATGCCTGGGACAGCGTTTATGCTGAATGCGGACGCGTTTGAGAATTGTAGGGGCGTTTGTGTTCCCTGGCAGTGTTTGTGAATGGTATAGGCACGTATGTGTTCAGGAAGCGCGTCTGTGTTACAGAAGCGCGTTTGTGCAGTCTATAAGCGCGTTTATAAGCTTAAAGCGCGTTTGTGTTGCAAAATGCATAGGTTGAGTCTTTTTAGGTCAAATCGGTAGTTCTGTGATGAACATACGCTGTCGATTGGATAAGCTGCTGAGAGGATACACTCAAGCAGGTCCTCTAGGAAGACTAGGATAGATCAAGGCACTTTGTGATGAACAGGGAGCACCAAGATAGGCAGCACTTTGTGATGAACAGGGAGTGCAAAATGTGAGTAACATTTTGTGATGAACAGGGAATGTCACACACGTAGTACTTTGTGATGAACAGGGAGTACTACTAGGATAGATAGCAACACTTTGTGATGAATAGTGAGTGTCACTAGGATAGATAACCATATGCATTTAGATAGCAAGTAGCATTTTGTGATAAACAGTGAATGCCACGATAACTGACATGATTGATTGGTTGACTGCAGGAGTACTTGCCTATGTTGGAGTCACGGGAGAGATTCCCGTCGACTCAGAGGTTGCGACCAAAGTTGTCGATTCAGGATAGGATTTTTATTGAGGAGATGGGTCTCACACATGTGTTATATGTGCCCGAGTTTCGGGCAAACATGGGTTTGCTGACTGCACTGGCGGAGAGATGGCACTCCGGGACTTGCACGTTTCACTTGCCTATGGGGGAGATGACAGTGACCCTCGAGGATGTGTACAGGATACTGCATATACCGATCGATGGAGAGCTGATTCCATATGATCGAGATGGAGACAGGGAGGCGCTTAGACGGGTATTCCAGGATCCCGATTTGGATATGAGAGCAGGTCACGTGGCATGGGATACCATGACCGCGACAGGGCTAGCGTTGCCGGCTGTTATTGGAGGAGCCATCAGTGGTTTCTTGTGTCCAGACAGAGCTACACGGGGATTGGCAGTTGGCTGGGGAGGAGCATTGGAGACACTGGTGACAGAGCACACCAGATATGCATGGGGGCCATGTGTCCTGGCACATTTGTACTATGAGCTGCATCAGTTTGTTTACCACGGATCAGTGGGCTTGGGCTGCGGAGTGACTCTCCTACAGGTGTGGGCATATGAGCACCTGTCGATCACACGGCCTATCCACTTCAGAGACAGAGGGCAGGGACGGAGTTTTGTACACCTGTATGATATGATTACATCACAGCCTCGGATTGGTCAACTGGAGCACTGGAGGCGTGTCATAGATGACATTGATATGGTTATCTGGAGGCCGTACCTGGGGTGCGAGGAGTGGGAGGACGATGCCATGGAGCTGCCCTATACGTTCAGGAGCAGGTATCTGATTGGGCGTACGCCCTACATTTTGGAGAGGCAGTTGGTTGACAAGGTTGGGAGACAGTTCGACAGGATCCAGAGGATGTCGCGAGGCTCGGGCATGTATGCCCGTACAGTCAAGGATCAGGCTCAGTTCGGACCACTGTTATCATATGATTAGGCCGTGACACAAATGATAGAGATGCTGCCACTACCTTGGGATATGTGGCCAGAGGTGGAGGATGCAGGGATGGACGCAGAGTATGCTGTGTATTGGGCAGAGCATCCATTTCCGAGGTTGACAGATCCGAGAGAGCTATTGGAGGGAGAGGCTGGAGGGGATGATGATGATGATGGTGGAGGGGATGGAGGCAGGGGCCGATGGAGGCGGAGGGGAGTAGTGGGGGAGAGGCGAGTGGCACCTCGGAGGGAGGGAGGACAGGAGGGAGCAGCTCAGGTGGTGAGGGGTCGAGGTGGATTGCCCCTACATGTACCAGCAGCACAGGGTCCTAGAGCACAGGGACCTAGACAGGTGCAGGGACAGGGACAGGTGCAGAGACAAGTGCAGGCTCCCAGGCAGGGTCAGAGACAGGTACCTATTCAGGCACCTAGACAGGTACAGGGGGAGGCACAGGTGTAGGCACCTGCAGAGGAGGAGCCACAGGCAGAGGCTGAGGGTGGTGATCCTGAGGAGGATGAGCTGCTAGAGCTGAGAGAGATCTGCCAGGGCCAGGCAGACGAGATTGCGGATTTGGAGCGGGAGAGGGATCGCCTCAGGATCAGGCTCAGGGACACAGAGCGAGAGAGAGACCAGGCCATCCAGCGATATACTAAGGCCGAGACAGCTCTGAGGGCAGGGAGGTGGGCAGCAGAGGATGCAGGGGCAAGCTACGCATATGTGTTGCGAGCTGGAGAGGAGATCGCCTACTGGAGGGATCTGTACTATGGTGTCGTGCCAGCGGATCAGCAGGCGAGGAGCTTCCATAGATCGTTGCGCACAGCGACGGCTACGGGAGGGAGTCGTAGGAGGCAGGCATCCAGTGGTGGGGTCATGGGTCCTCCACCACCACCAGACAGGCAGGGGGATCCTGGAGCGGGACCATCTAGAGCTCAGACTCCGTCGAGGCCAGGCGGCTCCGAGGGAGGGAGTTCATCATAGCCATAGAGGGCTCCCCTTTGTATCAGTATATGTATCATTTTTGTATTGTAGACACCTGCGGGTGATTTGGTAGCCATATGATTCTTTTGACATCATTGTATCATGACACTTTTGATTATATATGAGAGATGATCCATTTTTGCGGCAGCTATATGCATGTGTACCTTATGTGATGAAATGTTCTTATGTGATACATGTTTTATGATATGGATGCTTATATGATGCAATGCAATATATTTTTGTTCTTTTATGTTGTATATGTGATGCATGATGCAAATGTGAATGTATGTAATGCAAATGAATATGATAATGCAAATGATTATTTACATAATAAAATGTGAGATGTGCTAACATGTGTTGTATGTAGGATGTGATGCAATTGTGATATCTGAAATGCTTATATGTGGTGATGTAGGTGTAACTACATGAAATGCAAATGTTTTTGGTGTGTCATTATACTCAGTCATATGATAGCGGGCTATGCGGACTCGAGAAGGACAATGGAAGTCAATCAAGAAAGGGGGATGGAAGACAGAAGATATGAACGTGAAAGAGCTTCTTGTGCGTTATCATCATTGAGCTTATTATGGCAAGTAGGTTATGACAATCGAGGCATATGTTTGACCCAGAAAGTCATTGTACCTGTTTGCATGGAGATAAGACAGTCACAAACAAGGAATGCCCCAATTCATACTAGACCCATAGTGTCCTCATATCCGTGGACAAGTCATAGCATTACTAAGAGACAATCCACAAACAGCAAAAGAAAATGGGTGACGATACCCCATCCTCGCCTTTCTAGTCAAAGACATCCTGGAGATAGAATCTCTAGTCAAAGACATCCTGGAAAAGCTAAAAGACATGTCACCAGAAAGATAAAATCAAAAGAAAACCAAGACTCGACACCAAAATCCACTGTAGTCCTCAAGTTTAGTGTCTCTTGTCACCTGTATAAGTCTTATTTGATTGTGGTCACAATGTTCACTTTCACAAAAAGGATAGATAGCACTGAACCATATGTTGTCTGAGTCTGTTGAAAGATTTGATTTTGTTGAAGCTCATTGTTGTTGCTGTGTCTCATTTGAAACTGACTGAATCCATGAAACTGATACTTTATTGTGGAGAAGATGGAACTTTATTGCGGACTGGCGATGCAGATGTTGCTTTATTGCGGATTGTGCGCGGATAGACTTGAAGGAAGCTGGAAGAAACTGTACTCCTCGAAACATGTGATGTTCTCAGTTCCTCACCCATTACTAGACGTAGGATTGGCCGTAGTCACAGATAGGATCTAATTTATTATGGATGGAAAGGGAGGGTTATGGATGGCTAACCAATCTTAGGTAGATCAATAACAAGCCATGATGGGAATGGGTAAGTTTATTGTGAACGAATAGGTTGTGAGTGTGTGCAAAGTGAAAGATGAAAGAGAATCCTGAAGGAAAGAGGAGCAAAGTCTCTACGCATGGCGCTGGTGACCCAATTTTCACCATGGTACTTGCCTAAGGCACCACCGAAGTGGTTTTCATCGTTGGACGAAATTATTTCTCTTTACTTTTTTTGGATTTTTCAATTTTTTTGTTGTCACAAGGCGCCTGTTTGCCAGGTTTTCACCAAGTAACGATTTTTTTGTTTTATAAAATTTTTTGTATTTTTGAAATTTTTGATTTTTTTTGTATTTTTGAATTAGGATGTTCTGAAGAGCTTATGTGTAGAACCTGCGAAGGTGCATGCTGTTGATAGGATCCTCTAAGGGTTCACCTTCTGTAGTTGAGATCTGATATGCCCCAGATCCATATACCGCTGTAATGATGTAAGGACCAAGCCAGTTTGCTTCAAACTTGCCCTTCTTATCTCTGTCTTGCTGATTCTTGGGGTTCTCTCTGAGGACTAAGTCACCTACCTCAAATGTGCGAGGCTTAACTTTGTGATTGTAACTGTGACTCATTCGTTGTTGGTAAGCCTTGAGATGATTAAAAGCAGTGTGCCTTCGTTCCTCCAGCAGTTCTAGTTCTTGTAAGCGAGAGACCCTATAGTCTTCATCGTTGATTATGTTTCTCAAGGAGACCCGTAAAGAAGGTAGCCCGACCTCAATAGGCAAGATGGCTTCAAAGCCGTAGACAAGTGAGTAGGGTGTAGCTCCTGTAGGTGTGCGGACACTTGTACGATAGGCCCAAAGTGCAGGATTGAGTTGGATGTGCCAGTTACGGCCAGCGTCATCGACTGTCTTTTTAAGGATTTTGAGAATTGTTTTATTAGACGCCTCAGCTTGGCCATTACCTTGGGGGTAATATGGTGTGGAGAAACGATGGGCAATATGGAAGCGCTCACAGAGTTCACGAACATCCTGATTTTTGAAAGGACGCCCATTATCAGTAATAATGGAAGTAGGAATCCCGTATCGGCAAATGATGTAGTTCAGGATGAAGGTAGCGATTTGTTTCCCAGTAACTTGTGTGAGAGGCACGGCTTCAATCCACTTTGTAAAATACTCTGTGGCTGTGATAATGAATTTATGTCCATTGGAAGAAGGAGGGTGAATCTTGCCTATGAGATCGAGTCCCCACTGACAAAAGGGCCAAGGAGATGCAAGTGGTTGTAGTTCCTGTGCTGGTACATGTATGAGGTCTCCATGAATTTGACACTGCTTACACTTCTTGACAAACTGATATGCATCTTTTTCCATAGTAGGCCAGTAGTATCCAGTCCTGATGAGTTTCTTGGCCAAGGTAGGACCACTAGTATGCGGACCACATATCCCTTCATGCACTTCTCGTAACGCAATCTGAGCTTCGTCACTCTCTAAACATCTAAGAAGGGTGCCATCTAGACCTCGTCGGTATAGGATGTTAGCTAAAATGACGTATCGAGAGGATTGGCGAATGAAAGTATAGCGTTGATTGTTCGATAGATCGGGAGGTAAGATATTGTCGCGAAGGTATGTGAATATGGAACCATATAACTGGGATTCAGGACCAACAACACATATCATTTCCGTAGGAGTGATCTCATATGATGGAATCAGCAAGTTATCTACCAGGAACTCATAACAGGTCTCATTTTGTGGTAGATCAATGAGCGAAGCAATTGTAGCCATGGCATCTGCAGCGCGATTCTGTTCTCTTGGTATCTGCTCAAACTCTATCTTTGCAAAGTGTTGTTTCAGCTCATCTACCAGTTGTTTGTAAGGCATTAGCTTTTCATCTTTTGTTTGATAATCATCAGTTGCTTGACGGATGACAAGTTGAGAATCCCCAAAAACACGAAGTTCCTGGATCTTCCACTGAACTGCAATTCTTAATCCAGTTGTTAATGCCTCATATTCCGCTATATTGTTGGTGCAAGGAAATGACAAGCGGTATGATTTTGGTATAGAATCGCCCTGAGGAGTTATAAAGAGTAGACCCGCTCCTGCCCCATGCTGTGTATATGAGCCGTCAAAATATAATTGCCATGACTTTGCAGGTGATATTGTTAGAATGGACTCATCTGGAAATTCTGACTATAGAGGAACATCATCTATCATGGGAGCATCTGCCAATTGATCTGCAATGGCTTGTCCTTTGATTGCTTTCCTGTCCATGTATTCAATGTCAAATTCACTCAGAATCATTACCCACTTGGCCAGCCGCCCAGTAAGCGTAGCTTTGTTGAGAAGATATTTTAGTGGATCAATTCTGGCAATCAACTTAGTCTTGTGAGTGAGCATATAATGTCGTAATTTTTGTGAAGCAAAGACCACAGCGAGACATGCACGCTCGATTGGTGTGTAGTTTAGCTCATATCCCACCAATGTGCGACTGATATAGTAGACTGCTTTTTCCTTGCCGTCAGGTATTTGCTGTGCTAGGAGTGCCCCCAGTGCTGTCGGAGTAGCCGATATGTAAAGTAGCAATGGTTGATCTGGAATTGGTGGCATCAAAACTGGCGGGTTCAAAAGATAGTCTTTGAGCGCCTGAAAAGCCTGTTGACAGTTCTCATCCCATTTGAACTTGATGTTTTTGTGTAGCAGGTGCTGGAAAGGGTTACACTTATCTGCAAGTTGTGCTATGAATCTTCGTATGGACTGGAGTCTCCCTTGTAAAGATCGAAGTTGACTGATATTCTTGGGTGGCGGCATGTCCAAGATAGCCTTGACTTTTGCTGGATCAGCTTCTATTCCTCTTTTAGACACAATGAATCCTAGGAGCTTCCCGGAGGTTACTCCAAAGACACATTTCTTAGGATTTAATCTTACCTTATATTTTTCTAGCCGATCAAAGACAACTGAAAGTATGTCCAAGTGTGTGTCTCTGTCTATTGATTTTCCCAAAAGATCGTCAACATAATCTTCCACGGTTATGTGCATGAGATCATGAAAAATAGTGGTCATCGCTCTTTGATAAGTGGCGCCTGCATTTTTCAGCCCAAAGGGCATGACATTCCAACAGAAGGTTCCCCATGGACAAGTGAATGATGTTTTATGTTGATCTTCAGGTGCAATCCTGATTTGATTATATCCAGAAAATCCGTCCATTAAGGATAACATTTCATGACCTGCTGTGAGATCAACGATCAAGTCAATGTTTGGTAATGGGAAATCGTCCTTTGGACAAGCCTTGTTGATATCTCTGAAGTCTGTACATATTCAGATGCTGCGATCCAGTTTGCTGACAGGTACTAAATTGGAAATCCATTCGGGATAATCAATTGGGCGTATGAATCCGACATCCAGTAATTTCTCCAGCTCTGCCTTGACTAGCAATGCCACTTGTGGATGCATTTTCCTTAATTCCTGCTTTACTGGCTTTGCCCCCGGTTTGACTGTCAAATGATGCATCACTAAATCCGGGTCTAGCCCAGGCATATCCGCATAAGACCATGTGAAGTTGATTTGTCGTCCCTTAAAGAAGCTCATGAATTTTTCTCTCTCGGCCTCTGTCAATGATTGAGCCAAAAATATGTTGTGTGGAACCTCTGTTGTACCAATGTTTGTCTTTATAGTCTCCTCTACCAACATGGATGATTTTTCCTCGTATGATGCTGGGAGAATGTCGAGCCTTCCATCTTCGGGCGCCTCAGAGAGGTTTTCACCCTCAGATACGTCCTTTCTTTTTACTTTTTTGGAGTCAAATAGCGCCACAGTGTGGTTTTCGCCATAAGACCCTTGTTTTGTTTTTATTTTCACATTTTTGCGACTAGAAGGCCCGACACCCTCACCAAAGTATGCTACGTTGTTGAGCTCTATGGCGTATCCTGCTTTGTGGTCTCCAGGGGGAAGATCATCTCGAATGCCAAGGTAGTCGATAATAGCTTCGTCATTTTGAAATGTATCAAATTGTGCTGGTCCTTCATGATCCCAGTCAATGAGTTGAGGATGAACAAGGGGAAGGTCATTAGTGTTTTCCGAATTTGCTGGACGAAGAGTGAAGATGTGGTTATATTCAGGTATGTCAAGGTAATCGTCGAGGTCATCGATGGCACTCTCCTCATCAGTTTCGATCATGAGCGAATCCAAATTGTCATCACTAGTAGAGCCTTCTGGGACAGGTGTCCTCATCCTATGTGATTTTGACCTAGGACCTTGAAACGAGGCTTGTGCGGGATCCTTATGGGTTGGTTCTTGACCAACTCTGAACTTTTTGTAAAATTCCTCCTCCTCTGTGGGTTCATCTAGCTCTCTGAATGTCTCGGTGAGCTCATAGTCACTGGAGGATTTGTCTGAACCCCATTCCCACTCATTGGAGTCTGTGGAATAGTAATCCTCTTGTTGAACTTCAGCAACTTTGATTCGCCATACCTCTTTTGTTCTTTTATTATGTAGTCTGGGATTCAGAAAACCAAGCCCCTTGGAGCGTTCCCTTCTTGTAGTTAGCTCAGGTTGTAAGGGCTCCATGACACCTTCTTTGCGTAGTCCGAGAGGGTTTTTTCCATCATACCTGAATCTTTGCAAAATTTTGAAGCCTTTGCCATAGTTCTCACAGGGTATAATAATCTGATCATGTGTGTCCTCTTCAACGTCCTTATAGAGCATTTTATATAAATTTTCTTCTTCTAG
This sequence comes from Cryptomeria japonica, assembly GCF_030272615.1. Classification (NCBI taxonomy): domain Eukaryota; kingdom Viridiplantae; phylum Streptophyta; class Pinopsida; order Cupressales; family Cupressaceae; genus Cryptomeria; species Cryptomeria japonica. The sequence goes on along the minus strand of NC_081414.1, from coordinate 76,830,593 downwards.
TTCACCCCATTTTTGAAAGATGGTAGGATCCCATTTGAGCATCATGATGGAGATTTGCTTGTTAGGATGTGGCCTCCCATATTCCTTGGGAGAGGTCATGACTTGTCGTAAAAACATTGTCTGATTCAGAGTGTATTCTCCCATGCCTTTTTCTTGAAACTTGGCTCTAAGTTCACCTTGTTTGGATGTCGAGGGCTTTAATGACTCAGGATCAATATATGCTGACGAAGGAGTAGCCTCACGATTGCTGGGAATGATAGTCTCAGTATGTGATCTCAAGTTATTACAATATATGAATGGATTTGGATCACCATTGACCGTTACCTCGACTCCATTGTGAGGGAACTTTATGCATTGATGGTATGTTGATGGGACTGCCCTCATTTCATGAATCCACGGACGTCCTAGCAATATGTTATACGTGAGATCTAGATCTAGGACTTGACAAACCACATCCTTTGTGACTGGCCCTATTCTTAGTGGTAAGGTGACCGTGCCCTTGGACGAGCGCTCTTCATCATCATAAGCCTTAATGGTGATTTGGTTTGTAGCATTCACAGCTTTGTCAGAATATCCCAATTGTCTGATGGTGCTCAATGTACAAATATTAAGACCTGCTCCTCCATCTATCAGGACTCGCTTTATTCGATGTTTATGTATGAAGGCTTCAACATGTAGAGGTGCATTATGTGGCTGACTTATGGAGGCGTCATTGGCTTCTATGAATGTGAGGGAGTGTGGAACAGATAGGTATCCCACCATGGCTTGAAACTGGTCCACGTTCAGATCAGTAGGGACGGCAGTATCTCTCAAGATTTTGTCAAGGATAGCTTTATGTGCAGGAGATATACGTAAGAGCTCCAGAATGGAGATGAGAGCGGGTGTTTTCCCTAATTGTTCTACAAGGTCGTACTCAGGATTAATTGATGAAAGATTGGTATTCTTAGTGGAGGCACCTGGCAATGTAATCTTACCTCGACGGGTTGTAACATGACATTCAGAGGTAGATTCGAACGAAGATCCCACACCTTTTAGGACAATTTTGGGTCTCTGAGAAGGATTCTCAGGATTTTGTTTTTGATAGTAATGGTAGAGATATGATTGTCCATTGAGATGTGATTGATAGTAGAATCATAATTGTAAGGTGCTCTAGTGTGATTGGCTTGATCATCTGTGACTTTGCCTTTTCCTTTGTCATGTTTTGGGAATGGTTCCTTAAACACCTCATGCTCTTGATTAGATGAATGTCCCTCAATCTCTATATCTCCTCTATCAATGAGATCTTGCACAATGTTTTTCAATCGATGGCAATTACCTGTCTTGTGACCCTTACTCTTATGAAACTCGCAATACTCATCATCATTCCACCAATTTGGTTTTACCTTTGGTTCATAAGGAGGAAAGTCTGGAACTGTAATTACTTTGTTTGCTACAAGCTTTTTGAATACTGATTCAAGTGGTTCCCCCAATGGAGTGTACTTCCTTCGAGGTTTAGAAGTTGTTTGGTTGTTCACCTGATTGTTGGTAGAACTTGATCCAGAAAAGACGAACTTTGGTCTCACTGTATTAGCATCAACAACACCATCATTAATTGTGTTCTTGTTCTTGTTCCAAAATTTTGGTTTTTCCTTTCCTTTAAATTCCTCTTTGTTTTCTTTGAATAGTTTGATAACTCCTTGTTCAATTAAAACCTTTTCTGTTGCTAGGCCCTTTTCAATAACATCCTTGAATGTAGACAAACAAGCTTTTCTGAGATCATAGCCAATAGCCTTGTTAACATTTTGTGTGAACATCTCCACCATTTGTTTCTGCGGGATTTCACAAGAGCATCTGCTAGCTAAGTTTCTCCATCTCTGTAAAAATGTTGCGAAAGATTCTCCTTCCTTTTGTTTAGTATTGCACAAGGTAGTAACTGAGACATCTGTTTCTATATTGTAAGAGAAATGCTGAATGAATGCCTCTGCTAGGTCGCCCCATGACTTAATACCAGGAGGTAATTGAGAAAACCATTCCATAGCTTGATCGCCTAAGCTCTGTGGGAACAACCTCATTAAGTATGTTTCTTCTGCCGCTACCTCAATGCAAGCTGTAAAGAATTGTCTTATATGTGCTTTGGGGTCTCCTCTCCCTCTATATTTGTCAAATTTTGGTGTCACAAAGTGTGGAGGAAATGGAGGCATTGGAATGCTCTTATCGAAGGGATAAGGGCATATATCTCTCATAGTGTATGTAGGTTTTGATGTACTCATGTCCTCCACTTTCTTTTGTAAATCTCTTATTTGTTGCTCCAAATTATTTTTGGGAGGAGATTGATTTCTTGTAGCATACCCCATGTTTGAAATGCCCATTTGAGGAGGAGCTTGTTGCATGTATGGATGATACTGATCGTAGACATGTCCATATGGAGGTCTATATTGTTGCGACATGTATGGAGCATTTGGCATAACTTCTTGTTGGGGAACCCCATATCTGTTTTGTGTGTATAAACCATATTCAATAGGCCTTTCATTTTCCATTGTGTTGTCCCCAATTTTGACATGAGGTCTCCTTGTGTCAAAATTTTGAGGATGTCCTTGAGTATCCACTTGTTTTGGTTGATCCATACCTTGAGCGTGTGTTTGAGCATAAGGCCTCCATGATGGTCTTTGCGTATAAGTATCATATGTTTGAGCTTGTGTATGTGAGATTGCTGGCTTTTGAAGCAAAGCTGATGGTGACTCCGGCATCATATTATTCGGTCCTCTATTTCCTCCACTATTTGGTCTCCTTTGATCCATGTTGGGTTGAATTTGTTGTGAGGGTCGAGTTTCCATAAGTTGAGATAAGTCAAAATCATGTGGTATTTTAGCTCCACTATGTGCCATCATGTTTAGAAAGTATTGTCGATCTCTCCTCATTATCCCTTCAACCAATCTATTGAATTGAGGATTCATTATGGACTCTTCTATGTCTGCTGATAGTATTGAAGAGTTGTCCACTGTGTCATTGTGCATAGCATTGTTGTTTATAGTGTTTGCGCTTTCCACATTTGGATTGTGTCTATAAACATTCATGTCTGGTAATGTAGTGTGCTCAGGATTGTAGAATAGATCATTGTCATACTCATAAGAACTCATGTTTACGGATTCTTGAGCTTCTTTAGCTATTCTCCTAGATTTTTGAAGGCGGGTTTCAACCATGAACTAGGTGTTAGACCAAGATGTGAGAAACTAGATGAAGAATGAAAAAGTATGGAAGACCAAGAGTTGTATGGAGTGTAAATGAATCTTGGGGTGTACTTGCAATGTCCAAAGTGTAAGACCAAGTATGTAAGTAGTAGAGTAGGTGTGACTTCCAAAGAGAGGATAGTTTCTCTTGATGAGGTAAGCTGACCTTGACTCTAAGTAAGACCAAATGAGACCCAAAGGTAAGAAACCTTGATGAGGGACCACTTAGCAAAGTGTAGTTGTATGTAGTGTGTTGACAAAGTATAATGAGGACAAGCAAGTGACCTTTTGACTCAAGTTTAGACAAGTATGAATGTAAAATGAGGTATGAAGCAATGATGGACTGTGTGAAACCTTAGAACAGGCTGAATGCTAGATGAAACCTGAAGAGACAACCTAAGAAGCTCAAGTATGCCGAAACTGATTTTCTTTGTTTGCTTGACTGTTAAAGTTTTCAAATCCTGACACAGACGCCTCTGTATACTTCACAGACGCGATTCCACGACACAGACGCCTCTCTGTTTGACACAGACGCTGATAAAAACACAGACGCTATTCTGTACTTCACAGACACGCTTATCTGACGCAGACGCGGTTTGAACAGACACAGACGCGTTTCTGTAACCTTAGTGCAATTTTTCCTATCTGTGAAGTTGTTTTGTTGTGACCAAATCTGATTTTTCAACTGTTTTTCGTGACAAGAGGACACAATGTTGATGACTCAATGTTTGCAGACTGTTTAGACTCCAAAAGTGTGTTGTTTGATGTAAAAAGTTTTTGCATACACTTGAAGACACAAAAGACACAATGTTTTGTTGTTTTGTCTTGAATGTTTGAGTGTTTAGCATAAGACAAGCACAAATCTTAGGGCTGGCCAAGACAATAGTTGTTGATCCCACATAGGGTTTTACCCCCGAGGCTATGCTATTCAGAGCGGATACTTAGATGCTTGACCTCACTGGCTCCACCCTCTGCACTCACTTCTCGGGTCAGCCAAGCATCAGTCCCCATGAAAAATCCCCATGGCGAACTTTGTATCTCTACTAAGAACCGTATGTGTGTGGGCCGCTACCAAAGGTCCGACCTCCTGCCTCAACAACTAGAAGGATTTGGGCATCTAAAACAAAGAGGTGCTAGTAAGGGCATCCGCTCGTGTGGCCATACATGCGGCACTTTCAGCTCTGTAAATACAGAAGGCTCCCAGCCGGTAGGGGTTACGCCCTACAAATGATCAAATAAATTTGATCAAACGGGTTTATGAGGAGACGTAGTGTCGGTATGAACTAATCAGCACACGTTATTCATAGTTTTCACCATGAATACATTTGATTATAGTGGTTTGGATGAGGTGGGTTTTCCTCGCTACCACTTGGGTCGTTCTCTTCTCACTAGTAGTCCTAATGACCACACGGGAAGACAGACCCTCTAAAGATTAAACAAAAAGAGCCTATTTCTCAAGACACAAAAGACAATGATTC